>NC_142106.1:37572500-37872500 GCF_056152115.1 Neolamprologus brichardi | reverse complement strand
CCTTACACAAGTTGTACCTTATTGGTTTAAGACCTAATATCTTTGGTGCAGTTTATGTTCCTTCTCCTGAAATGACAGCTTTTATTAATTATTCATAAAATGGCTATTTGCTTACTTTTCAGATCTTGGGTGATCGGCGCCATCGCCTTGCTATGTCTGCTGGGCCTAACCTGGGCTTTCGGCCTCATGTACGTCAACGAGAGCACAGTGGTGATGGCCTACCTCTTCACTATCTTCAACTCCCTGCAGGGAATGTTCATCTTCATCTTCCACTGTGTGCTGCAGAAGAAGGTCAGTATTTGCGTTCTCTCCCGTATCCAGAAAATAGCACGGTGTCACATTAATTAACCGCATGCACATTGGAATTGATTTCCATAGCGAGCATGCTGGAGTGTAGCGAGTTTGGAAAGCGGTGAGCTGCTAGTGCGAACCTGTCTGTGCTTTTAAATTTGCAGGTGCGTAAGGAGTATGGGAAGTGCCTGCGTACTCACTGCTGCAGCGGCAAAAGCGTGGACAGCTCCATTGGCTCCGGCAAGGGCACCGCCTCGCGTGCTCCGGGACGTTATTCGACGGGATCGCAGGTTAAATTGCATTTTTCACTCCTGTAACTTACCACGTGATATGTTCTTTGGAAAAAAAAGGTGAACAGCAAGATGATTTCTTTGTAGTGTATGTGCATGCTGCAGCTAGAGGCGGGAAATGATTTGATCCCGAGTGATACTCAGGATTACGCAAGATTTGAAGAAAGCACAACGCGCTGACAGAAAGTAGGGAAGCAAAAGAGTAAGTCTGCAATTCGTTTTCACTGGGACGGATTTAGGCTGCGCGTCAGTACAGTGACGTTGAGGAAAGTACTGGCTTCAGCTTTGTGGGGAATTTGTTCATGCTTACAAATTCAAATTTGACTGTCTATGCCAGGGTTTGTAAATTCAGTGCATAGATGGTAAGTCTCCTTGTAAAGTAAATTGTTAATGGATTCCACCCACGTTGACGTGAAGTATAGGATGAATTGGCGCGATACGCCGTAACTGAACATTGTATCCATATCCCAAAGAGTGCAATTTCTTCCAGTGTTCAATTATAAATAGTCCTTAGAGTCAAGCGTGCAGTGGCAACCCACGGTACAAGCTGGATTCCGCACACAGATCAAAGCGTTTAATTATACACAGTGGTTTGACAAGATGGCTCTAACCTCATGCTCAGTCACTTTATATGAGCGAGACAGGAATGGAAACACTCAGAAAGATGTGGTTGTTTATTGCTAACTCCGAGGCTTCGGAATGAATGTGTAATCAGCAGAGCACATTCGAACCCGTCGGCTATGAATGGTTCAAGTTTTTGTCTGTCCAAAAAAAGGAGAAGAAGAAGAAATGGCACTGTCATTTTCAACCCATCTGTGTCCCTTAGGTCTGGGGACAGAATTGTGTGCAATATGATAATGAGATCAGCTGTGTCAGTATATATTGCTGTTTGAATATGTGAGCGATGTGTCATCTCGGCTCGAAACAGATGCCAATTCGTGATGTGAAAAATGCTTTAAGCTTTTATAAATAAAAACATGCCCTCGGTTTAAATGTCACACTGCAATGGGGAAGCTCAGCGAGAGATTAGGTGAGGTATAGTGACAGCTGCTACAATTTTAGTTAAAGCCGGAGTAGGAAGAAATATAGAAAAGGTGGAAGAAAGCAATTTAGCATATGAAAAAAGACAGCCAGCGTGCTGAGTAACTTTCCCTTTTATTTTAAGTCCTCCTACCTACATTTTGAGCATGTGGAGGTATATATGTTTAAATCTAAAAATGCTTCATGTGGGGTTTGAACTCCACTCTCCAGACTGAAAGTTCAGTGCTTAACCAGTTGCTCTATTGTGCTCTAGCTCCCATTACAGGAGGATAGTTTTCTCTTAGATAAGCGGTCCCGAACACATTTTGAGCCACAGACCGGTTTAATGGCAGACAATATTTTCATGGATCAGCCTTTAAGGTGTAAATACAACAAAATAAAATGATACGACCAAGACAAAAACTGTGATATTTTGTAAATATGATAAGAAACGCGAATTCACTGTGTGATTCCGTAACTTTATTAGCAGCGTCCTCCTGAAATGCGCCAACAACATTGAGAGTAACATCCTCCTCTCTGCCCATTAATGCTCTCTGGTCGCTATGGTAACGCGTAATTTTTCTTTCAAAATAAGACACACAACTACAACACGGGGAAAGACCCGGGAAAACCGAGTTAAAGATATAAAAACCCTGAAAACCATAAATTTCACACCTGAGCCTCAACTCGGTACCGGTCCAGCGCCGGGGGTTGGGGACCGCTGTCTTAGACCTTTTGAATTGCATTATGCTAAAAGTTTATCATAGACTTTTTCAGTTTATGATGCCAAAAACACACTTAACACACTTAATTTGAAACCTATTAAAAGTTAAAGATCCATATACAGTGTCAGGGATTTGAACCAGCCTTCCATTTATGGTTACACAGTGAGTCTGTATTTAAAAATATTTTCCATCACTTATGAAAATCAAGAATTCACCATGGGTAAAATTGAAGGACTGAGTGAATAATCAAACCAAATTTAAACTTGAGCCAGATTGCATTTAGTACCCAAATTATTTTTAAGCGGACCTTAATAAGCTCTGCTTTAACTGGAAACTGTTCCACACACAAGTCTAGTAATAGTAGTAAATCATCAAAATGAACAAGATTCATTTAATTAAAAATTTGCAGTCGGCCGCATCGATTAGTTAGATTTATAGGGTTAGGGCCCTGTAACTCACATCCAGTCACAGGTCCCCTAAGGGAAGTGCAGATGGAGGCTTGACTTGTTATTGGTGCACTGGTGAAGGGGTGAACCAGTGATGGGGTAAAGGCTGCAGTAAAAGCAGACAGATGAAAGGCGTAATGTTGTTAAACTCGATGAATGGATTACTGGGAGGATAATTTCCTCCCGAGAAGTCTGGCTAACTTGGAGTCTTGCTTAAAATGTATTATATACAGATGTGACAGATTAAAGGAAAAACCCATGACCCTTGAAATCCGTTGGTCTGACAAGTATGAAAAGTCTGGGCCTTTTTAACCTTCAGTTAAAAATATTTCAAACCAATCAATCCCGTGTCTGGGAATTTCAGGGTCATTTAGACCACTTTTTTCACCAGCAATGTTAAAGCAGAAGGGTGTTCATTCTCCCCAGGAGAGTTTCACACATGCACATAATCAATACCAAGGTGCATTGAAGCTGTTCTGGCCACATGTGGTGGAAAAACTCCTTACTAAGGGTCCAATAACACAGGCCTAGAGACCGTTTGGCAACTCCAACATGCCCTTGTGCATTCTTTGGTAGCTACTAGATTGCCAGTGTCACCTATAATTTGCACAGAGGACACCGACAGAGTGGAAATTGCTCACCTTCAAAGTAAAGGCCGTGCCTCAGTGCTGCAACTAACATGGATCAGAAGGTGGACCTTTTATTTTAAAGACAAACAGTCTTTGTTTCTGGTTTGCGTCACACTTTTCACAGTTTTGCTGTCGCTCAGTGAGCGGTTGGCAAGTATCTGCACACAAGTTGGCGATTTCCATAAAAGACGCAAACTACAGGTAACTGTAGCAATCTGCCAACAACCAAAGCAATCGCAAGGAGGTTTTTCGTGTAGCACCAAACATCTCTTTGTGGCCAATTTCACCTGCTGCAACCAGCTGCCCACTGATCGAGGATTACATATTTTTTTCATATGTTGCCACGGGGTTACCAAACAGCCTTTATCCCTTTTTTCCCTACATTTGACAATCAAGCCTTGTTTCGGCCTGGTTAAGTATACCATCACAAATGTATATTTTTCACACCAACAATTTTTTTATACTTTAATCAGAAAACTCTCAAATGTTCTGCACACAGGATAGAAAGGACTCTTTTCTATGGTTAGATGCACTCCCTTAGCTTGTGCAATAGCCCACGGGACTGTGATAATTAACCAGGATGAACTCTGTTGGATTGAGCCCTTTCCAACCCCAAGATACAGACTCAAGAGAGCTTGACTGATGACTTTATTATTGATTTAACCTATCACAGTGCTAATGCTCATTTTTAATTGGAGGTTACTTATCCCTACAGCTGACATGTTTCAGGGTTAAATACTAGATTCGAAAGCCGATAGCATCTCTTTTTCTTCATATCTCAGCCGTTATTGAGCTGTGAAGAATATGAGTGCACGCTTGAGGAAATATGCTGAAAGCCTGAGACTTTTCACTCGTCCTCCACGTGCAGACTTCTATTTTTTTTCCCCCAGAGTGAATATTTTTATAAGGTGAAATGTTATTTTTCTCCGCAGAGCCGCATCCGTCGAATGTGGAACGACACGGTCAGAAAACAGTCCGAGTCCTCTTTTATGACCGGGGACATCAACAGCTCTGCATCGCTCAACAGAGGTATTTGTTTCCGCAGCACATCTTTTCTTGAGTGATTCAATACACCAGCCTTCACCTCAGAATTTATGACTGTGACTGAGAAACTTTTTTCTTTTTTTTTCTCTCTCTCACAAAAGCAACGCTATTTTTCTCAAATTGCGTTTGGACTTGCATTCCTCTTAATAATGACACGAGGGCTTTGCGAAATTAAAAGCCTCTTTAAAGCTTTCAGCTGCAAACCTCAATCCAGCCGTAAAAAGTCAAGGCAAATCACTCATTTCACAGCAATTTTCCTCACATACTGCAAAATAATTAAAAACGCCAAGTGAAATATGCATCTCCCCCACCATACTTGGCTGTTAATTATTACCAAATACCACAGCAAGGTTTACAATGTAAGAAATCACGAAAATGAAAACTCCTGCCAATAGAGCTGCAAATTCTTACCTGTTCAAGTGACAGATTGAAAGGATAAATGCTCACCGCTGCAGAAAATTGTTTATTATGTCTTATTTTGAAGTACAAACCAACCGTTTTCTATCGTTTTGTTAGGAAAAGTAACACTAAATAGATTAGGTGATAGAGGGAATAGCAGGCTCTAGGTAAATCATGCATTTCATCACATTTAATTCATTTGATGAGTGTGCAATAAATGATATATTGAACACCTCGCCCATTCTGCCTGTAAAAGCCTTGAATGAGAAACCAGGAAAAGTGCTTACTGAAAAACCTAAAAATCAATTGGCTGGGAGCTTCTCTCATATATATGTGAGTAAAGAGTTTCCATATAATTCATTGACAGACAGAGTAAACTTTGGAGTCTCTCAGATTAACGGGAGCAAATGCTGCGCTCGCTGGCATCCCTCCCCGACATCTCTTGACGCGGGGCTCGAGTGCCACACCGCTCACTCTCTAAATTCGCTCTGGGCGTCTGCTCGCATAGACACTAATGCACACTTACAATGATGGATTAATGTTCGACACGGGGAGGAAGTGTCATGATCTCAATAATTAGGTGCTCGGCTTAGCACCATCAACAGACGCAGCTTTTATCAATAGTAGGGAGGCTGAAACAGGGCAGGACTGAAAGAAAAGCCTGCATGGATCTCCTGTATATATATGTTAAAATAAAAAGAGGTAAAAATTACATACATTTCAAACCCCCGGCCTTCTCACAAGGCTGGATCTGATTGAGAAAACACTCACATGAGCTAAAGAGCATGCTGGGAAGTGTGTTCTTCCATCCCACGTGTTATAAGAAACAGATGCAAATAGAATTTGCACTTCTCCGAGGCTGCTCCCGTGTTGTTATTAAGGAATTATATGTTGAGGAGCGAATATTCCTAGCTGTTTTGTGCTCTGTATTCTTCCCCACTCCTTGTGTGTGAGAGAGTGAGCCTGCAGCTGACGCTCTCACTGTGATCATCTCGAGAGCGGAGTCATGCAATCATCTTGATAGCTTTGCATGTTCAATTTATCCCAGCATTCAAGATTATTTCTGCACAATCAGTGTGATTCTTTCTTTTTTTGGGGGGGGGGCAAATTGTCCAATTCAAACACAGGCACAGTCAATGGGGGATCTGTCATTGGGAGAATTCAAGAGGGGGGCTGGTGTTTATGAAATACTCTGTAATTAGGGCAAGCAGCAACAGCAACATCAAATTACAGGTTTTTTTCTTGTTTTAAAAATCTAAACAACATCCCTATTCCCAGGCAAAATGATAACGTGGCTAATTAATACTCAGAAAAGTAGGAATAATGCTGAAAGATGACACCAACGCAGCGGCACTATAGTGCTTTTAAATTTCATTAAGCATAGTCTTTAGACATAAAAAGTACAAGTGCAATTAGAACGCCATAAAAAAAAAAAGAAGTCTAACTTTTAAGAGGAAGGGGAGAGTCACGGGGTACTATAAAAACCTTTCCCCAGTGGTGTGACAGATTCAGAGCGTTGGAAAAAGAACAGTACACTCTGCCGGAGGATCTAATTGCGGTGTACTCGCACCTCAGATAAAAGATGTTTACCCGCTCTGGCACAGTGCATACAGGAAGCGCGCGCATGTAACGCCCTCACAAGTCTTAAATTCGGCTCCTTTAAAAATAATAGCCTCATACGTTGACGGGGAGAGAGAAGGGAAAAAAAGAAAATCAACGACTTGTAAACAGGAAATGAATGCGCCTGAGAAATATTTTCAGCATACTTGATATCCCGCATAATGTATTCAGACACTTGGATTTTTTTTTTTAACCATCAGCTACTGTAAGAAAAACAAACATTACTGAATCTGCAGCATTCGTGTTTGAGATTGCAGCCTTCAAATCTGCAGCTAATCACCGGGCTCAGACTGTGAAGGTTGCTTTGGTGCGGTAGTATGGGGATGGGAAACTGATGAGTCATTTGGGCCAGATCCTGGCAGCAAGAATCTGAAGACAAGCGCTGCATAAATAGAAAATGAGCCTCTGTTCTGTTTCCGTGGAAGAGGCGAGGCTGATGCAAAGTAATGACCGTCTTCACTATAGAGAGGACATATCGCTTCATTCAAAGGTTATTTCGGCAACTGCGCAAAGAGAATGAGCAAGTATTGAACTTTGCTCTTTGGAGAAAAGGAAATATTAGACCACTTCATCTCATAAGATTGGCAATGCCAGAAGTAATAATAATGGTGCAGGCCCCGGCTGTTGGTAGGCTTCCTTCGTACTGCTGCACCTGTCAAGCTTCCCATTTTCACACAGCATGCAATTTACAGCGCTAATAGTCAGGGCTCTGCCTCTTGAAATTCTTTTTTTTTTTTTAAGGTAGACAAAAGCAGACCTATCATTTCTTTTCAGCAGCAGTCAACTTCATTTCCAATGCTATGTCAGAGAGTGTAAACTTCCCGCAATTGAGCACAACAACAGAGCTGAGGCGCTAAAGTAGCTAAACTCAGGCTGAACTTCCACACAGGCAGGACAACAACAACAAAGCTGTGAATAGATCTTATTTTTAACTAGCGTTGTAACAATTTCCCAAATCCATGGTTCCGTTTACACCCAGGCTTATTTTTTGTTGTGTTTTTAAGCGTGTGAAAAAGGGAGAGAATTCTTTTTATTATTTTTTTAAATGCTCGATGATGTTTGGATCATTATTTTCCAGTTCAATATTTACCTGAAGGGTCTTTAAAAATTTAAACACACGTAAGCGTTTCAGGCATCCTTGGTCGTGCATTTCATTCACTTTAAACGGAGCAGAGTTCTTGCATTGTCGAACTGAATTGTGGATCTGATGCTTCGCTTTGCTTGTGATGAGTTGATAAAAGTTCATGTATATAACGCTTACTGCTAATTGAAGCTGCTACCTGCTCTTGGTGAGTGACATAGGGTTGGGTAGTACATGTTAGAGCAGCCAATCCCAAAGGTGGTGGGGGACCTGTGCCATGAACCTATTTGTTCATGTGAGAAACTGGGACTGTTGTGGAGGGCCCACCGATAAGCTTATAAAGTTTAAATTAATATCGAGCAGCTGATTTCAGCTTATTGGTGCATCCACAACAACAACAACAACAGTCCCAGTCTCTCAAAGTGGGAAAACTAATTGCCCACCCCTGTATTGGAATGTCACCCAGTCTGGAATGTCCGCCAGCGACCAATGCTCAACTTGAAAGCAATGCGGGATGAGTGAATCACACCCTGTCTGGATGCTCCTTTATAGTTCAACAATGCTAATTAGCTTAAGTATCACGAGAACATGGCTAATTAGCATATCATGAACACACATTACAAAAGCTGTTATCAGCCTACTTGGGCTGGCCTTCTTAATAAAAAAAAAAAAAAAAACTAAAGCAAAAACAGAGCTTTGCTAACATGCAAGTAGCTAGTAGCTCAGCTAAGCTAGGCTAACATGCCAGTAGCTTTTAGCTAGCAGCTCAGTTACAAGGATGAAGCAATCCTTCCTTTTCTACTCCATGGGTGTCACACAGATAAAACCTCTTCCTGGGACTGTGTTTACTTCCCAGGCTTCTGCACTTATACATCTTTCTTTTCAACCTTATATCATACTTGTAGTAGTAATGTAATGTGAGCTCAAGCAGTAAAAAGACTCTCAGTGGAGTCGGCTCGAGGGCCATTGTGAAATTGGCGGAGGGGACAGCGAGAGAAGAATGTGGACAGCTGTACTGCATATTCAGCTCCAGTCTGAGAAGCAATACACCCCTGTCTTTAAAAGAAATATGCAGCTTTAGCTGTGTCCCAATTCCTAGGCCGCATCCTTCAGAGGACCTGGCCTTCGCGGTCTGCGTGGCCTGTGTGATCTCTTGATTAATCGAGCAGATATTTGAAGTTTACACAGCTACATTCTCGCCTGAAAATATCTTAAAAATTCATTTTGTGACCCAGAAAGAGTAATAAAACTAAGTCGCTGCCGCCATTGTTGGAAACTAGAATTGGCTATTAATTCTGGGATAGGTTGGGCCATGAAGGATACACCCGACCCATCCTTCAAATCCAGGGAAACGAAGGACGCATTTGTTGGCCGCATTTGGAGCAGCCTTTGAATTGGGACAGCCTTTGTCTCCTAGCTCTGACGTAATCGGCCTTCAAATGCGGCCTCTGAAGGATCCAGCCTAGGAGTTGGGACACACCTATGACATTCCTAACATTAATATTGGGGGTAAAAAAAAAGTATTTAGTAATGCAGTTTCCTAAAACACCCTTAGACAGGTGCATGCCCTCTGTATTTACTGTGTTGTCCTGTTTGAGTCCAGAGACGTACCAATGCCTGTGCTGTGTTGGCCATGTCGGTTCTCCTTTGGAAAGTTTACCTGTGTACTGCCTGAATGTGGAGCACAAAAAAGGGCTTAAAGCTAATGGCCGACATTAACGGTACAATTAATACACTTTCCATTAGCCGCGTCAGTTCTGCCACTTTCATGTAGCAAAACCTCCCTCACATTAATGAGCATATGATCATTTGGATGTTAATGGCTGTCACTGCTCAGCTGCATCTGCCCAACTGATATGTATGTTCTCTCTGTTTCTGTCTATATCTCAATTTATCTACCCACCTACCTTTTTCCTGTCTCCTTTTTTCTTGTCTCACTCTGTCTTTCTCTGGCTGCTCCAGGGGCTATGGCTAACCATCTTATACCTAATGCACTCCTACGTCCTCATGGCACTAACAATCCCTATAATACATTGCTTGGGGAATCGGCAGTCTATAACAACCCTCTGGGCATGTACAACACACAAGGTGTGCAAGCTTCTTTCATTCTTTAACATTGTGGCTAGGGCAGTGTTGTTTTTTTTTTTTTCATGTCTGAGCCTGGAGGTACTCTAGGGGGCACATCTTTGTTCCCATCCCAAAACAAAAAGCAACTTTATGATTGGACTATTAAAAGTAATGCACTAAGCTGAAATCCCAGCAGTCGCCCTTGAGAGTTTTAACAGCGCTTTAATTTAGAAACAAAAAAAACAAAAAAAACAACAACAACACTGACCTTGCTGTCTTTGTGTTAGCTTTGAACAAGCTATAGCTTTATCATAAAAATCCTACAGGTTTGTTTTGCTGTGGGATTTTTCAGTGGTGTTGCATCTTGGCTTGTGTTCAGAGCCGTGCTATTCGGTTACATAAGTTGCACTCACTCGTGGCTGTTTGGCCAAACACAGTGTAAAAATGAGGAAATCCTCTGAAATCAAGAGTAGGCGCCCATAGGGAGCCAGATACAACACCAGTCATTTATTTTAAATGTGCTCCAGTGTTGTCAGTGAAGCTCGTGTGTGCTTTGTCTTTTGTCTCAATGTTTTCTTGGGATTTTTTTGTTTTAGCTTTTAGCATTGCATTCTCATGAACGCCGCTGTTAGATTCTCAGACACTTTTGTTTTGTGATAAATGTCGCTGAGGCAAGCAAGAATTTAAAAATGCAAATCGCCGGTGCTACATAACAGAGAGTGGTTTGAAGGAAAAATGCAGAGGTTACAGTTCATTTGTTTCTTTAGCTGTAATTTATGGTGGCCCTGAGAGGCCAAATGGACTGCAACCTAGGAAAACACCAGCAATAAGAAAAACGCTGCAAAATCACACAAAACACAACGGAAATAGGAAAAGCAGAAATAGGAAAAATGAAAACGGAAAAAACTGATTTCCAAAAGCATAAGGGAAGTGTTTCTGGGGAGACAAAAACCCGACGGACCAGTTGCAGGAACCAAAATATGCTAAGCATTGCACTGGGTGACGCTTAAAAGAAGTGGAGGATTTATCGGTTTTATGAGGAAAGAAAAGATGAGAGGTAAGTGTGTTAGCCTAACTATTAGCCTAAAAATCAGCCATCAGCATTACATGAATCATGAGAATAAAACACATCTAGCATGTTTTGGTTCCTGCAACTGGTCCGTCGGGTTATTGTCTCCCCAGAAACACTTCTCTTGTGATTTTGGAAATCAGTTTTTTCCTATTTCCGTTTTTCTTTTTTCTAATTCTGTTGTGTTTTGTGTGCTTTTGCAGTGTTTTTCTTATTGCTGGTGTTTTCTTAAGTTGAAGTCCATTTGGCCTCTCAGGGCCACCGTAGAAATAGCTATTTAGCACTTTATTTCAAACTTGGTAACTGTCATAATTACTCATTCATATGTTCAAATGTAGATTTTCAAGTCAACATAGATTCATTCTACTTATTGTGATTTAAAAAACAAAACAAAAAACATTTTCAGTATGGCAGATATTAAAGCATTCCAAGTATTAGAGCTGGGTATTAAAAACCAGCAAGCTATCGTGTGTCAGTCTGACTATGGAAATGCTATTTTATTTTCTCTCTGCAGAGCTATTCCAGCTCTCAGCAACTCAATATGTGTTTGCTGTAACTTTGCGAGTCTGTAAAACTGGGAAAACTCGAGTAAAACTCAAGTTAAAAAACAACAACAACAAAAAAAAAAACCTCAGAGAGCTTTGATCAGTGGATAATTTATGTATGAAATACAAAGTGCTTGCATTGGAGGTTGTGATGGAGGGCTATGACTCACTTACACTGCCATAGATGAGGAAGAGTAAGACTGCTAATGCATCAAAAGATTTATCTGTCTATTTGACACTAAAGTACCGTATTCGTGTTTTACCCAAGGATTCCATCTTTTTTTCTCTTTCTCTCTCTCTCTCTCTCTCTCTCTCTCTCTCTCTCTCTCTCTTGCTATATATATATATATATATATATATATTTGTTATGAGATATGTTCAGGTTCTTTGTGTGGGTGCACAGAATTTGCATGAGGATTAAAACAATCTATTGCATTGTAGAAATATTTTCTTGATGCGTCATCAGCATACTATATGTGCGTTTGCCTCTTTCTACCTGTCACTGTTATGCTTACTGTGTTTTCTTTTCTTCTTTCCTTTCCCTCATGCTGTCCCTAAAAGAGCCCTACAGAGAGACAAGTATGGGAGTCAAACTAAACATTGCTTATCAAATGTAATTGACTTTGGCTTTGCTTTCTTTTCACTCGATGCTGACAAAGGGGTAATGAAAACAACGTCATTCCCTTTGGAAGCAATACAATTCTCTTTGTGACAAAGGCCCCTCACCTTGACAAGAATGCCAGTTAAATTGGTTTGAATCGCATCCCGAGTTCCACTGCTTACAGACATTTACACTACTTGGTGTAGTTTAGAAAAAGAAAAGAGAGAGACTTCTTCCACTCACATGTCCTAGGCCTATTTGATATCACAGCCTGAATAAGTGAAGCCAGTTACAGCTAACATTACGATTCACCTCAACACTTGAAAAGGCACGTCGATATAAATTGATCTGTGATCTTTTTTAGAAGGCCGTGCCTTTGTTCATGCACCTTTTATTTGATTATGCCAAAAACGTACATAGATATATATTTAGATTTTTTTATGAGGCTAATTTCCTTCTTAGAAGTCTGAGACGTGCATCTTGTCAAATTTTCAAGAGGTCAGACTGCGAGCTTGACACTTTAACGAGCTGGATGGCCTTGTCTGAGGTAGTTTGAATTATCTTCAAATATATGCTTTGATGTTGATAGCGTGGACTTGGCTAACTGATAAAGCTATGAAAGCTTCATGTCCATGCAACAGAAAGAACAGAAAGCCTCCTTCCTTCCAGTGTGGCTTTACTTTGAAGTATCAGTTATGTTCACATTGATAAAACATATATACCCACCCCGCCTATGCATTTTTACAATGTTGTTTCTAAATGCTCACATGGGACAATATGGTTGGGATCCAAATTCTACAACTGGTGTTCCGGTTTGTGTTTCACTTTTAAGAGTTAATTGCATGGCTTCGATGTGTCCGTTGTCTCTGCCTGCACGCGTTTTGTGCTTTTGTGCCGTGCTCGAAGTTTGGTGCTGTCTGGTATCGCACATGCATCAATGTCTTCATCACTGCCATCATTTAATTGTTAATTTTCATGAAAATGAAAATGAAAATGAAGTAAGTCTTGGTATTAAATACAGTTTTTAAAAAAGGTAAGTGTGAGCTCATAGGATTTTACTGTAAACTGTGTGCTTTAATTAAAAATGCTAATCCAGGCCTTTACGTCCGAGTGCATTTCATAAAACTGGGAGGGTTGGTGATTTGATGGCTGCTGATAAAAACAGCATTTATGTCTCACAAGAGTTCACTGTTCTCATTCAGCTACTATATCCCTACTCATCTTTGTCATTCCAGAGGGAATCCTGAACAATGCCCGGGATACAAGTGTCATGGATACTCTACCACTGAATGGTAACCATGGCAACAGTTATAGCATTGCCAGCGCTGAGTACATGAGTGACTGCGTCCAGATCATTGATCGGGGCTATAACCACAAGGAGACGACCCTGGAAAAGAAGATCCTAAAAGAGCTCACCTCCAATTACATCCCCTCCTACCTCAACAATTCCCACGAGCGCTCAAGCGAGCAGAATCGGAACCTCATGAATAAGCTGGTCAATAATGTTAGCAATGGCGGCAAGGACGGCGGCTACGGGATGGGCTTGGGCGTAGGGATGGGCATGAATGTCGCGCTGGGCCTTGATGACCATTCCACCTTTGTCCCCCACCACGACGAAGGCCTCGGTTTGGAGTTGATACGCGAGGAGTCGAACGCCCCGCTGTTGCCGCAGAGGCCGCCCCCATCCCTGCAGGCGGTGGACAACCTTCACAATCACCTCCACCAGTCGGCACCCCCACCCCTGCCGCTGCCTCACCACCCCTTCTCGTCCGCCAGCGCTTCCTCCTCGTCTCGAAGGAGGATCCCCCAGGAGAACAGCGAAAGCTTCTTCCCTTTACTCACCAATGAGCACACCGAGGACGAAGGCTCGTCGCCCAGCCACAGCCACCAGAGAGACTCCCTCTACACCAGCATGCCCATGCTGCCCGGCCTGCCCGACGTGTCCGGAGAATCGGCAGACGGCTCCAAGGAGGGCGGCGACGCCAAGAGCCCGGAGGCCAGCTCGGACGACGTTTACTACAAAAGCATGCCCAACTTGGGCTCACGTAACCACCTCCATCAGCTGCATTCCTACTACCAGCTAGGGCGGGGCAGTAGCGATGGCTTCATTGTTCCCCCCAACAGAGAGGATCTATCTCCAGAAGAGGCCCAGCAGGAGCCCTCGCACCTAGTCACCAGCCTATAGGCCCGAACCCCCTCCCACCCGTGCCCATTGTATTCTCACAGTCCTCTACTCTTCCCCCGTGTGCCCTTGGTCCATCAGTCGTTGGAAGTGGTAGCCTTTATTCTCTTTATTCTGTGTCCCGAAGATTGAGGCGGAGGAAGGAACTGTACCCTCGCTGTTACCGACCATAAGCAGGATAATAATTGCTACGAATGCGGTGGTGGGGGGCGTCGTCGGCAGTTAATATGTGACTCTATTTAGTTAGACACTGCAGAAGGTTGATGTTGTGCCCCCTCTCCTCCACTTGTCGCCCCCCAACCCACACACCGAACACCCCACAACACCACATCCACCCCATCCCCGCCCCCTCCCAAACCCTGTGTGGTTTGCCGTGTTTTGTCTCGTTGTGAAAAGAGACAATTACTCACACAGGATTTTTAGGTCTCAGAGATATAGTGTTGACAGTCTACAGGAACTGCATACCCCTAAAGTCTGAAACTGAAGACTTCACCAGAATTAAAATGAAACAAAAAACAAAAAAAAGACTATTTTATTATACTTCTGTATCTATATTGACTTTTTGAGAGATTTTCTTCCTCTTTGGTGAGTTGCAGCACATTTTGTTTGCTGAAGTGTCCCTTCAATGAAAAAAAAGACAAAAACCACACATATACGCACACACAGATACATTTTGGACAGTTACCATAAAGGAATTATTGATTGTATGCTTTTAAGCATAACTGTTCTTTTTTTTTTGTTGTTGTTTGTTTGTTTTTGTTTCTTTCTTTGATTTTACTGTAATTCCAGTTGTTAAAAGAGGGAGAAAAAAACTAATAAGAGAATTGCGAGATATTTCTATGTAACTGTACAGATAACTAGCATTGCACATGATAGTATGCTTTTTTTCCCGTTCCAAGCGAACCCTTTTGTCTCTGTAAATGTAGTGATTAGGAGCAATTTTGTTCTCTTGTGCTGGCCCTTCTGGGC
The DNA here is from genome assembly GCF_056152115.1 of Neolamprologus brichardi. NCBI lineage: Eukaryota > Metazoa > Chordata > Actinopteri > Cichliformes > Cichlidae > Neolamprologus > Neolamprologus brichardi. Next base: position 37,857,522 of record NC_142106.1, on the reverse strand, counting down.
TTTTGGTACCAGTCTGTTTTTTTTTTTTCCTTTCTCTTTTATCACTTTCTGAGAAATGACCATCGAAATAGGAGCAAAATCACACAAAAAATACCACAAGAACACACTTATCGTGCCGCATTTTCGTGAACCGTATTCACCTTTCTTTTTCAGGTCTGGTTTTTTTTTTTTAATTATTATTTTCGCCTGGTTCGTTTTCTCTTTCCTTTTCTTTTTTTTTTACTGTGTAGATAGCAGAGCTCTGATTCACAGATTGTCAAGGAGACAGAATCAGTCCAATTTAATCAGGAGGTGTCCCTCAGAAAGTTTATAGTGCATCCTGCATCTATATTGGCATTCAGAAAACGCTTGTGCTTCTCAGAAACAGAACAAATTGAACCTTGATGAGCACTAGACACTTGTGCAAAAAAAAAAAAAGAAAGATGGCTGTTTTACTTATTAAAGAAAGAGCTTTTGAAGTGAGAAAAACTGGAAGTGTTTTTCTTTTTCTTCCTCAAGGAGAAAATCTATTTATTTATTTGTTAAATAAACAGTAATAAAGGATGGGAGCAAGTTTAGCAGCAAAAAGAAGTTTTTCTTATTGGCTATAATTATGGCTTCTTATTTATTCTTTTTTTTTGTATTGGTTTCCGAGTTGAATGACCTCATAACTAATATTTGTTGTAACAGTGAAACTTGTTTGCCAACAAATAAATTACTGATTAAGATTTATCATGTAGCTATGACAAACGTGCTGGTGTTTTGTCTGAGTCCCGGGACACTTTTGTATGGATAACAGCCGAAGACCTCCAAATAACGGAACGATCGAGTCTTTTCTTACTTCTGAGTTCGTATTCGTCATTAGCCCTCTGTCCATTTTAGTGCCAAGTCAGTTTTGGCCCCGGCAACAGTGGATGTGCTCTGTATGCTCTGGTCTGCTTTATAATAGAAGCAGTGGTTTCATAAGCTGTAATAAATATTTCAATATCATTGCTGTTGCAACCAATGGATTCTTTACAGATACGGTGTGCTTGATGTGATATTGATAAGCTGCGCTGGAGTTGTGAGAGTAAAGTGGACCGCAGACCGCTTGAAAACAAGTGAGCAGCCTTACCTCTGAGTAACAGTAGCAACTGAAACATCGATGTTTATACACATATTGGACAGGATTTGTTGGGTGGACTTTACTAAGAGCTTTTTTGTATTAAAAAAGAAACAAAAAGGCTAAAACCCTTAATGACCGTCTAGTCAACCTTAGCTTGTTTTATATTTGATTTGAAAGGTTAAGCAACTCTTACCTGAACTTGTGGCATTATTATGAGATCATAGAGCAGAGTGACATCTGTGAGATCACACATAGAGCATAGAGACAAAGCACAATTAAGTCTGAGCATTTAATGAGATAAAGGTGGATACTGAGGCAGTAGGACATTAGGTAATGGCAGGATGCTTACATGTGCGTTGATGACTCATGCACTCACTTTGATAGGTACACCTTGCTTTTATCGATTCAAACCCCCTTTTTGCCTTCAGTGCTGCCTTAATTCTTCATGCCACAGATTCAGCAAGCTGCTAGAAACCTTTCTCAGAGTTTTTGCCCATATTGACACAATAGCATCACACAGTTGCTGCAGATATGTTTGCCGAACATCCATCACACCAGTCTTTCATTTCAACACATCCCAAAGATGTTCTATTCCATTGGAGTACAAGGAACTCATTGTTTTGTTCATGAAACCAGTTTAAGATTATTTGACATGGTGTGTTATCCTGCTGGAAGCAGCCATCAAGCAGCTATAGGTACACTGTGTTCAAAAAGGCATGGACATGGCAACAGTCAAATGTGGCATTTGAATAAATCTCAGCTGATACTTTGGAGCCCAAAGTGCAGAGAAACTATCCCCCACACCGTTACACCACCAACAACCTGAAACACTGATACGTAGCAGGATGGGTCCATGCTTTCATGCTGTTTACACCAAATTCTGACTCCGGGACTCTTCAGACCAGGCATCGTTAATTTTGGTGAGCTTGTGTGAATTGTAGCCTCTTTTTCCTCGTCTTAACTGATAGGAGAGGCAGACACTGCGGTCTTCTGCAGCTGTAGCTAATCTGCTTCAGGGTTCGATGTTTTTGTGCTTTCAGAAATGCTCCTCTGCATACCTTGGTTCTAACATGTGGTTACTTGAGTTACTGTCTTTCTCTCCGCTCAAAGCAGTCTGGCCAGTCTCCTCTGATCACTGGGATTAAAATGTTTTTTTCACTGGATAATTTCTCTTTTTCGGACTTTTCTCTGTGCTCTAAAGTAGGTTGTGTGGAAAAAATCCCTGACGATCAGCAGTTTCTGAAATTCCCAGACCAGCCCGTCTGCCACCAACAACAAGTCACCTAAATCATCTTTCTTCCCTATTTGGATGCTCGATTTAGACTTCAGCAAGGAAATGTGCATCTTTTTAGGCCTATGAGTCACATTTATTTGCTAACATGTAGCTAACACTAGCTTTATAACAAAAAAAAAAAATCAAAAATGGTCGTCTGGTGCAATGAAATCTCAGATTTTTAACATTCTGAAATCATTTTCTTCAGTTTGAGCTTGCAGTTGCATATTGTGGGACCTACTGTTTCCCCCTCTAGTCAGAGATGGCTTTCAGAGTATGACTGTAGCCTTCGAGTGTCTGAAAAGTGAAGCCAATACGGAGATGTATTCTTACTGATGGCTAGCAGGGGATGTTTCATCTTATTTAAAAACAGAAGTCTGGTTTTATGGATGTCTATGAGAAGATGGACGCAATGGACACTTACTTGAGTTCATGATCTATATTGTTAGCTTCAGGTATTTTAAAAGGTATATAAAATTAAAGTAAAGTAGGGGATTCTTTAGGGAGGACCTAAAATCCAGTTGACAAGTTGCTATATGTGTCCCTTCTCAGAGATTTCCATCTCTGGCTTGTCACATCTGGTTTCAAAACACCAGGATGACGACAGTGCTTTCCTTGGGTCCTCAGCAATACACACACTCCAAGTGTGAAGAAATACTTGTTAGGTAAAGTGATGGGCAAACAAACATACAGCCGTTCCTTTGCTTATCAGATCAGATGATTGGGTGTAGTGAAAATGGTGTTGCTCATAGTGACTCATTTAGAGGATTATTACCCAGCTCTGCAGTTTTGGTCATCGTCTTCTTCAGAAAAACTCTGCTGTGCTGCAGCAAACAGCACACCAAGAGTTAAGAACTAGCTTTTGAAAGCAGCAGAGCCATTAGTTGCTAAAAAGCCACACATACCCTCGAGATTCGGTTAACAACTATAAGTAGATATTGGACTTACATTAGCTGGCCTAAAACACAACTCCTAATGGATGTTAATGGCTCTGTGTGTGCTGCTTGTGTATAGGTGGTGTGCTTGCAGCTTGTTTCGTGTGACAAAACCAACAAATGTTAGCATCCGATAAAAACATACCACAAGAGGAAACTGAAACCTGTCAGAGTGTGTCAAAGAACTGAATGATGCTTTGATATCGATCAGATTTTTAGCTACAACATCAGGGAGAGTGGGATGTTTTAAGGCCATGGAGCGATTATTGACCTCGCTGGGGATAAACTATTCAGAAACATGCATCTCCCGTGCACTGTCGGCTTATCAGTTTTTGACACTTAGCTTGTTAGCTAACATAAACAAATGTTTTCGTATGTATATATGTAAAAACATCCTGTCTCAGAGTGATCCTGACAATTAAGGCTGAATTTACTATTTCTAGGTTGGACTGCTGTTATTCGGTATTCATCATTAACGCCTTGAAAAGCCTTCAGTTGATCCAAAATGCTGCAGCGAGAGCACTGACAGGGATAATAAAGAGAGAGCAAACCTCTCCTATATTGGTTTTTCTTCATTGGCTGTCTGTTGAATCCAGAGTCTAATTAAAATTCTTTCTCCTCACATACAAGGTCTTGAATAATCAGGCCCCATCTTATACTAAAGCCCTCATAGCATGCTTCCTAGGATATTTAAAAGCAGAATGGGAGGTAGAGACTTCAGCTTTCAGGCTCCTCTTCTGGGGAACCAGCTCCCAGTTTGGAGAGGCAGATAGACAACCTCTCTATTTTTAAGGTTATGCTTAAAAGATTTTGAAAAAGCTTATAGTTAGGACTGGATCACGTGACCCTGAATCCTTCCTTAGTTACACTGCAATAGGCCTAGGCTGCTGGGGGCTTCCCATGATCCACTGATGTGACTGTTGTTGTTGTTTTTTAATTCACTCACTTATTTTCAGTCTCCATGTATTTATACACTATTCTCCATATAATCAATAGTAACCATTAGTCTTTTGTCCTGTCTTACTCCCCTCATCCCGAACTGGTGGTGGCTGCTCCTCCCTGAGCCTGGTTCTGCTGGAGGTTTCTTCCTGTTAAAAGGGAGTTTTTCCTTCCCGCTGTTGCCACATGCTTACTCATAGAAGGTCGTTTGATTGGTGAGGTTTTTTCTATATTACTGTAGGGTGTTTACCATACAATATAAAGCTACTTAAGGTGACTTTTTTGTGAATTGGTGCTATATAAAGAAATAAAACTGCACTGAACTAAAAAATATTAGCTTGTTGCAGTAAATGTACAACATCCTTTTATCTCTTATTTAATTCAGCTCTCTTGGCAGGGCTGGTTTGTGGATGCCTACAATTTTATGTGGCTCAGTTGGTTGCGGCGGTTAGCTAAACCAATCAGTGTGTTGGAAAAGTAAAGGGTAAAAACAAGGAGACAACAGCTGCATCCAGCAGCAGATGCTGAAAATGATTAAAGTTTCATTTTTCATTATAAAGAGGCATTTGATTGAATGTTCATATTGAAAGTAAAACTTAATGCACATTCATATTCTTTCACTGGACTATTTACAAACAGACAGGTGACTTTGTGAACATTAAATTAAGACTTAGATCATTTGCAGATTCTGTAGAATAATTGATTAAACCAAACCTAAAGATTGTATAACTACAGTTATTAACAGATTCTTCACATGCAACTTTTTGGAGCTGAAGACATTCCCACTGGGGTAATGAACTCATTAAATTACCATGTGATAAACAGACCAAGGCTTATTTCTGTCTCACCATGTGTGCTTATTATATTTTACTCTGTCCTGCATGTAAAGAAGCTGTTGCAGGGAGACTGTGGGGGGAGTTCACCCTATTTTCACAGAGGAACTGTGATGGATGGCTGAGTCATCGTGAGAAATTGCCAAAGATGTGGCGCTCCTCTTATTACAGCCAGGATCTCGGGTCGCAAGATAAAGGATGAAGGGGGCTTCAGCTCTAGCACTTTTGCAAGCCCGTATGCTTAAGCATGGCTCTCTTTACTTGGAAATATGACCGAAAGTGCTCTGGACATCACCGCCGCGTGACATTGACTGGCATTTGCAGTCCCCTCGCAGTTCATGAAATGTGCTGAAGATGTGACTCCAGGCCCCTACCCACTTTATAAACGAGCCCTGATGCTGACCAGGGACGTGCTCACATGGCACAAAATGCACTGTGGAATTAGCAGTGGCTTGTTCCCACTGGCTTGAGACACTCGTGCCCACAGATGTTTAGTGACACATGCAGAGATAGAGGTTTCTTTCGATTTTTGTTTTGAAGCCCAACATTATGCTTTGTTAACACTGTTTACCCAAGTGAGAATATTTTCTGCCTGCCACAAATGTATATTGATTTTGCCGGCTAGGCCATCAGACCTTAGATTGAAATCTTTAATTGCTAAAGGTTTTCTGCTTACCTCCCTAACTACAAAATAAGTGTTGACATGTGCTCACAGCTCTTAAAATAGGGCACTTTGGAGCTTCTACAGGAACACTGTAAGTGCTTAAAGTTTCTTTTGAAAGCACCGCACAGTTTTTAAATTACTTTTAAATTGAGATTAAATGATACATACGTGCTGTTATCATTTTTGTGTTTCACAGGTTAAAAGAGGCTGAAAACATACATGTACTGACACATGTACACATCTTTTAACCTCCAGGGGATGTTTCATTGGACAGTCCATGTGATTAGAGGTATCCTTGTTGCTGACGTCAACCTCCTCCTCCAGCTCTTACCAACGTTCCAGTTCTCCTAATCGCTTCATCCATAGCTGATTTATTTTATTGTTAGCATAAATGAATTTCAGCAAATGCAAATCAGTAGCCTATATCCTCATTTCTTCATTTAGCTGCATACAGTATATTAAATCTCCCAGTTTTGGCCTCTCTCATGGTTAATGTTAGAAAAACGAAGAATACGTTTAAGTGTACCTTTTTTGCTTTGTGTGGTCTACTTTTCGTTCCACATCTTTTAAACCAGTATTAACTGAGGAAGGAAAGGTAGAGCAGAAACAGTGTGGCTGCACTGATAAGGACAAGTGTCCATTTGTGAGGCGTCTGGTCGAGGAGATGGTATTGGAAAACCGTTGTCTGGCGGTTCGTGTTGTGTCATTACAAGCAGCCGTGTATGTGTGAGTTCACGTCTGTGAGCGAGGACACAAGCCTGCGTGGATGTTTGCTTGTGTGTGTAGGGGGGGTAGAAACACCTGCATGCCGTGTGAACAGCAGCATGTGAGTAGCTGAGATGTGATAATATAAAATGGCACATTTCATATCTTGCCTACTATTGAAAAATCAATGGCTGAATGCCTGGCAGAATTCCAAATGAAAGGTGAATCAATGTCATCTACAGCTATGTGTATTGGGACGACCTGACAGCCTCAGCACATAAAATAGAATAAGCTACTTCTTCTTCTTCTTCTTCTTTTTTTTAGCAGCCCACATTGATTTAAAATAGGGTGTTTGGAACGTCTCAGCTTCTGGCCCTTGGTGGCCCAATGTACTGCAAATTTTGGGGATTTTTATTAGCAATAGGGGAAAGGGATTGTGGTCTTCAATCCACACAACCAAGTTTAAAACACCTTGATTAATTATCCTCACATGAACATAATGCTTTCTACCAAATTACTATGTTTATTTTAATTTTCAAATGTTAGTTTTTGTTTAGGATGAGCTCTTATCAGTGTTGCAAGTCATTTTAGAAGAAGGGAATAAGCAGAACAGTTGTTCAAGGGAAGAAAGATTACCTTGGGAAGTGTTAGAAATATTACCGGTCTTTTTTCTCTCTTAATTTGTAATTGAACTAAACAGGCTGAATGGCTTAATATCATTAAGTAATGAATATGAAATCTTTGGAGATGATAGTAGCATAAATGCTGCTAGCAAGTTTTAATTTGCCATCCTGCCCACCTGCTTCTGTTGAGCTCGACTCCAAAAGAAAAAGAGTTTATCACATTATGAGTTTTCTGCTGGTTTATTTTTAATATTGTTTTGCAGGATGTAACTTCATCGTCTATCCCGCTGTTTAGAGAGAAAAAAGAGATGGAGATCCTAAATTGTGGCTAAAAACAAGCTAACCTAGCTTGTTGTCCTTGGGTAGGGTTGCCAACTCCCTGAGAAATAAATAAGGGACACCTCGTGGCCAGGGCCGGGCGACCCAGTTGTCTTCACCCTTCCCAGTGTGGTGAATTTTTTAGCTCTTTTTTTGTGTGTGGAATTATTTTTTTAACCATTTGACTTCAACACATGGGAAACAAAAATCATTTAGGCATTTATTTTTAGCTCAAAATGACAACATTAACACAATAAAACAGGTCTCTTTCTTAAACAGAAGCCTGTCATACTTAACTTTTGAGAATAAAAGTAAATCTTTCTTTAAAAGAACTCTGTCCTGCTTAACTTAAAATTATATAAATTAATAGAAAACAATAGAAAGAAAAATATTCTTGTAACAGTGTACATTTAGTGCATTTAGTGCAATTGGCTTCAGTAGAGGCATTATTTCAGCTTTTGCTCCCGTTTGTAAACCCACTTGTTCCGACCAGCTCCCGATCATCAATCGCTCGTGAGGGTGTCACCGCAGCCGCTCACACTGCTCACGCGCAAACACGTAAACGTCGGTGAAAAAGACGGAGCAGCACGGCTGTGCAGCGTGTGATCTGACACAAGCGATGGAGGCACAACTTGTAGAACTTTGGAAAGCTCATCCGAGCCTTTTCGATGTGGCATCACCAAATTATCACGACCACAACAACCGTGAAAATAGTTGGATTTACATTGCTGCTCAATCACAGCCGCCTGATCATGTTTTTCATTAGCAATTTAGCAAAGTTGATGGTGGTGCGTGTCTGTGTGAGTGAAAGACAGAGAGGGAGAGCGAGCGACAGAATTTCTGTTATAACCTTCATTTTATGGAGGCACAGTGTGACTCAGGTCGCATCAGAGCATCGGGCGGTATAGTGTGAGACCCTGCATCGTGACCTACGAACTTATAACCCATGCGAGCCAATCGTGCAGTTTGAAAATCGCACAGTGTTTGCCCAGCTTCAGGTGTACTGTCGTCTGAGACTTGCACCGCAGTGTCGGCGTTTGTTTCCCTGTTGGCCATGCTTTTTGTTGTGGTCATCTGTTGTCTTCCAGTATTTTCTCCGCAAGCGACCTTTCCTCAACCAATGAGATGAGCGGTAATCTGAATTGTCATACTCCAATTGTCATAAGTGTGCTGTCAGCTCATCACAAAGCAGGAGCGGGGCTGGGAATTATGTTTTCAAACAAAGCGTTAATTACATTAAAACTTATAGAATAGTTTTGATTCTCACTGTATTACGGGACAAAGTGCGTCCCTTTTCAGCTCAATACGGGACGTGTACTTTTGTTTCTAAATACGGGACGATTCCGTTTTTTAAGGGACGGTTGGCAATCCTATCCTTGGGTCAAAAATGACCACTAGGTGTATGGCAAACAAGTGTATGGGAATCCCAAGGACAACACAAGGGTTATAAACAAGCTAACCTAGTACATTGGGCTAAGCTAACCTAGCTTATTTTTAGCCATAAAACTAGCTAACCTACACAGAATAGTGTTTTAGCACATGGCTGTCACAGCACATATGAAAAACTTACATGTTTGAAAACTAATTTGGGCAAGGTGTATGCTTTAGTGAAACAGGAGATTACTGAGCAACCAGGTCTCATAACAACATGTGAAAGAGTCACAAAAAGGCAGCCGGTTTTTCATGTTCATGGACATAAATGGTCAAGTTCTTTTGTGTGAGAGTGCACAAATTTGTAAGTAATATATTTCAACTGAATTTTCTTTCCCGTCTGAACCAAGCCAGAAATCACCATAGCAACCAAGAAAGCAAAGATTTGAAAGAGTGACAATCATTGTATTTTATGCTACAATAACACTGGGGAAAACAGTGGTTGGAGACCATGGCAGGACCAAAATTATTGTGACCGTTTGCAATGGGGCTTGCACTTTCGCTGCCTGCTATCAGCCTGCTATCAGTCTGCAGCTGAATGGGGTCAAAGTGGCAATTAATTCAATCTGTTTGTGATAATATTGTGATTACTGACATATGAGCCAGAATCGTATTCAGATTCAAAACAAAAATTCAGACATTTTTCCACAAATAGTGATGGAGTTAAGGAGTTATGGCAATTAACCCCTTGGTTGTGAACATAGGTGGTGACCCTATTTTGGAGAAAAGTAAAACTGACTGAGTTTTTTTTCCTTGTTCCATGACTGCAAAGACTTCGGAGAACAATTTAACATCAAAACCAGAATTAAATATTCTGAGTGACACGGGTCAGAGTTGGGGTTAGGGATAGGGTATTGGCACAGATGAAGTGAACAAGGTCAGCTTTCTGGCTCAGTGACATGAATGAACTCTCTTGTTTCTCCCTCTGCCTCCTTCTAAGTGTTGTTTTAAGGTCACGTTAAAATTCTGGCTACAGTTGCTATAATTAAATGTAAACACTGGAAGCTGGCTAGCAGCAGTTTTAAATGTCTGTAATGTGCTAGAAAGTAGTTAAAATTTTCTATCACAATTTCCCAGGGACCAAGGCGACATCATTAAGTGTCAGCTTTGTGGAACCAGCAGTGAAGATATTCAGTTCACTGTCATAGAGGAGGTTGAGTCATGGTGTTAATTAGCATTAGATCTGCTACAGCAACCTTTTGCAGGGGTGCTTTAGTCGCTTCAAAGTGTGTTTCTGTTATTTTTATTTTTTTGTGTATCCTGCGCATGTTTTCATAAATCACACGGCGTCATCTTTGCATGTCCGTATGCCCTTGTGCATTGTTCCATATCTTAAAGTCACTCCCAGTAGCTTTACTGACTTTTGTTCACTCATAAATACACTTCATCGTGTCCCATCATAGCCTGGCTTTACGACTGAAGGGATAAGCAGCAAAACCTCTTGTACCTCTTAAACGCCTGACTGTATCACAACACTTACTCGCCCGGGAGAAGCAAACAGGCCCCTCATGCCACGGGCAAACAGGTTACGTGACATTCACGAGAATCCTCTGTGAGTTCATTTGGAAGATCATTTGCGGTGCGCAGGCCACAGGAGGAGAAGCACGCGAAGCCTGGAAAGCGGTAATGGCTGCCCTGGGAATTTTTTTGAAGTGTTACTTCAGGTCGCGGGATGAGTGTGCTATACATAACCGAGATGACTACTGCAGCATGATGTCGTTTTACTTAATTCTAGGTATGGTCTCAGTGGTCTGAAAGCTTTTAGTTCAGTTCAGCTGCAGTGCTGTTTACACTCAGGCTGGCCGTGAGTTGAACACGTTGACCTTGGATAACTGAACTGGACACAGATAGCGCTTTATTATTATAGTGTTTTAGATTACGTACTGTACAGTTAGAGCTGGGATTAATAAATGGACTGTATGCAGACATGCAGTGTTGGGGAGTAACGGAATACATGTACCGCCGTTACGTATTTAAAATACAAAATATGAGTAACTGTATTCCGTTACAGTTACCGTTTAAAAAGGTGGTATTTAGAATACAGTTACTTTGTTGAAATAAATGGATTACACGGCGGTACTTCCCTGTTTCATATTGTCGTGGGTCAGGCCTGTTTGGGTTTTGTTTGACAGCTACGTTCTGTTGTTCCAGGCGGCAGCGTTACGGTTGCCATAGTTACAGGGTGACGCTCTCTCTCTGCGTGTTTCCTGGGTGAGAGAGGCCTTTTTGTTGTTGTGCTAAGCTAACAGGCACAATGCTACAGGTATAGCTCTAAAGAATGTAGCATTATAGGCAGTGTAGTCCGTGCTGCAGTGAGAATGGACTGCCATACACGTTATGTGTCTGTGAGCGAGGGAGGGAGAAAAAGGAAAAGTACTAGCTGTCATCCAAAAACGGGAGCTGGAAGCATGTAAATATAATAATAACCACTGCAGCCAAGAAGAGTGCCTGACGAGCCCAGTTGTAAGTAAGCTATTAAGACTCGACTGTACACCGTGTTCGTGTTTTCCTCCAAAAACAGTTCCGTTGGAGCAGCCTTTCAACGCCTCTCTCTGTCTCTCGCAAGCAAAGTTGACAACAAAGTAAAGCTATTTTTTAGCTACAAGCCGAAACAGAACCCACTGTTTTAGCCAGAGGTCCCTTTACTAAGGTTCGGAGCCGCGGACCTTCAGTTACAGTAATAAATCACAGCAATAGTACATTCATGTAGTTGTAAACAGCATGATAATATATTAAGTAATCCAAAGTATTCAGAATACGTTACTCTCATTGAGTAATGTAACGGAATACGTTACAGAATACATTTTAGGGCATGTATTCTGTATTCTGTAATGGAATACATTTTAAAAGTAACCTTCCCAACACTGCAGACATGATTATACTCCTTGTCCGCAAACTCCACCCACGCAATCACAAGTTGACCGACCAAAACTGCCACACAGGTGCATCTTAGGGTTCTGAAGGTTCTCATCTGTATCAGATAATATGACATCATCATGCCGCCAAGCAACCACATACCATTAGACTAGATTTGTAGCATTTGTTCACCTAGAACACTTTAGAAAATAACCATATCCTTTTAATTTCACAACAGTAACATCTAATTTAGCAAATACTGAATACTCATTCTTGATATCTGCAAATAGCAGTGTTTTTGGCGTCAGTTTTACAGCACGTTAACTGATGAAGTCAAGTTTACTGTTAAGATTTAATGGCTCCACAGTGTAGTGATTAGCATCATTTTTCATTCATTTGAGACCAGGAAGAGCCACAAACCCCTGGGACAGTTATTCATTTTTTACAACATCAGTCACCTCACTTTGCTCTGTAAGGTAAAAAACCCTACAATAACAGAGAGAAAACCCCAACGATCAGACGATCCAATAATGAGCAAAAACTTGACGATAGTGGGAAGAGAAAACTCCCGTTTAACAGGAAGAAACCTCCTGCAGAACCAGGCTCAGGGAGGAGGACGACCGTTTGGGGGTGTGGAGAGGGTGACGGGACAAAAGAACACACCATGGAAGAAAGCCAGCGTTTCATACTAACTAATGACTAAATGCAAAGTGGTGTATGAACAAATAGGGAGTGAAGAGGTGAGTGAAGGCAAAAAGTATTGTAATTTGACAACAGTAACATCTAATTTATCAGATGAATGTCAGGAAGAGCATCTGCTATAAAAATATGTGCCAAATCAATTATGTAGATCCATCTGCTGTGATGATATGTGAGAATGCGATGTGAATAGGGCAGCAGCTGAAAGAATAAGATTAGAAGTTTAACGTCTGATAAATAACTGTGTAAATGTATTTATGCCAATGGAATATCAATGTGAAATAGCCCCCACTTTCCCCCGCAGCATATCATCTTTCTGCTTTTTTTTCAGGTGAATTTAATTTACAGGTACAAGTAAACCTTAACCTCAATGACAATGAAGTTATTCTATAGTTCTTTTACTATATGGGTGTTTATTGAGCTGAACAATTGTGTATACATTTTTAATTATGCACTTAATAGGAGTGTTGTAGTGCATTTATGTTATAGACAAAGCAGCAATGGTGTGGTCTCTTAAACATACATAGGTGCAAATACATTTTGCAGCTTATAAACAAGCAATCAGCAGCATAATTATCTTCCATTCATTTATATAAACAATCTGCTACTTCTATTTTTTACTTTTCACAATGTGGTTCAGTATATCCGTTCGCCAAACAATGCAGTAGCATAGGCATATACTGGTAAACATAATCTACCCACTAATTATTTGTATTTAAAACTAAACACTTCAATATAACGTTTTATGTTTTAAATATATTTTTCAAATGATATTTTTTAATATGGAATATACTCCAATACAGTCAATTTAATTTTTTTGAAAGCACATTTTAGCTTCTGTGAGGCTGAGATGGCATCAGATCAATAAAAGCTGCAAATCAGTGTACTCTGCAAAATGAAAATATTATTACAGTTTTCTGTCATTTGAAAGACCAGATTATTAATTTTGAAAAACTGATATAATCACTTAGTAATGGATCTGAAACCTGCTTGGCCCCCGTTGTACTTTGACAGTGCGTCGGTAGAAGCGGGGGCTTGTTATAATTTTTGGTGGGTCAGTATTACAAATTTTGTTGCCGCAAGGTTGTGACAGCGATAATGACAGTGTAATTATGCTCTCCTGCACCTCCTAGATGAATGATAAAAAAATCCGGTGATAAAGGTAAAATAGTTCTGTCTCCGAGCCAGATGGCATTCTGTGATGAGGTCTGGCTTGCAGTCAAGGTGGATAACAGACAAGCCAGTGCTCTGAAGAGCCAATGGGTTCCATACTCATCATCGCACACCCGCATCCCCTCCCCCTCTCCCGCCTCCATCCATCCATCCCACCTCTATGGCCAATCAACAAAGATAATCTTTTGAATTAAGAGAAAAAATCCAGGGTGAACACTTTGATGAGATAAGTACCCTTTGTCAGTGCAGCCAATGGTATTTTAATTAAATATATGAACACATGGTCCTGCCCCAGATGCTCAAGTCTAAACAAAAGATAGCATCATCTAATCAAAGCATGGCCCTGAGTGTTTCAAGGGCAGAATTATTTTCTATTAGGGCCCTTCTCCTTAGGGGCTGAGCCAATTTTCTTTATTATGATAGAATCAGCATACTGTAGATTGAATGTGGCGATAGTGTCACGGCAGGCTAGGTGGCCGGTCCCAGATGCACCACCAGCATTTTAAAACCTTTGAACATACAGCCATGTCCACACTGCAGATATTTTCCTTTATTGTTTTCTATCTTTAGCCGAAAGGGAAAGAAGAAAGCGGAGAGTTTCCTGATGTTAGCCAACAAGAAGGCCATGTGTGGCTTAAATAATCTTACAGATCCATTAATCTCTTGACCTAGCTTGATAATCATCAGTGTTCCTGGAAAATATGCTATTGAGAGCCCAGATAAGGCAATCTGCTGTTGGAGGTCTGTGTTTCAATGTACTAATCACTGGCATGGAAACATTTTAGAGCCAAAAATGAATGAATAAATAAATAAATGTAAAAAGAAATGAAAAATCCCACCCAAACTATTATTTGCAGCCCCAGCTAGAATGCTACAAAATATTCCTCTGGATTCTCTGTGGATACTGTTGATTGGATACTGCTGCGATCCAGCAATTTAATGAGATCTCCTAAAGGGATGCTCTCACTAATGTGCACACATCTGCTTTCATCACAGGGGCTGGATATGGCTCGATGCTAATACCAACACCGTGGTATATCATGGATGCTAGCAAATAGTGGCACGCAGTTAGATACAAATGATGAAGTTGTAAAGTGCCATGTTTTCTAATCCGGTCGCCGGGCAACCTGGTTCAGTCTGCATTTCTTGGATGAGCGAAGGTGAACTCTGAATTCTAAAAGATGAAAGCTGCACAAAAACAGGAATTTCCTGATTTCATATCACTTAACATTTGACTCTGTTATGCTTTTAGGTTTGTTTGGTTTTCTTTTTAATAAATGGTTACACATTCTTATAACACAGGTGTAATTTTATTCAACTCTAATTGCATTTTATGATTAAGGTAACAGTGCAACAGACTCTGTTTTCACAGCCTAACAGGGAAGTATTTTAGTTTAAATCTGCAATTGCATTCTGCACAATAGAAGACGATTGCAGGGAGTCAGAGGATTTGTGCAGTGATTAAGCAGTTTGATTTCAGACGTTGAACTAAGAATTCAAGACTAATTGGCTGCTTCTGCTTTTCTTTTTTCCTTTTTGGATTGGCTTAATTTCAATCAATGGCTCTCTAAGAGAGGATGGTGAGTCAATTGCTGTAAAGTCCAGGTATATTTAGAGTGAATGTACTTGACAGTGCAAATATATGTTTGCATTGGATCTGCTACAAAAATGCAATTATCCTACTCTTAAAAAGCCAGTCAGTGCAGTATTTAGGTACATTGCTATACTACAGATGTAATAGCTCACTACTACACGAGTGCAATGTTGCAAAGAGGCAGCAAGCATGCAATCAAAGCCTGCTTGGTGTTAACATCTAGTTAACGTTCAGATGTTTCATTAACACAAACCTCACTCATCTTCACACTGTGAGGTGTCCGTGTTCGCATACAGGGCTATGCTGTATTTTGGTAATCATAGAGAAATATGCAGTGAAAGTGCTGGCGACGAAACCAAACAATGAATATCAGTCTCTCATTTGGACTTAAAATAACTCAGCTGGCATTTTACATTCAGCTGACGCGCTGGGTCACTGATGAATGTTTGGCTGTCTACTTGAGTGAGACGCAGCTGCTAATGTGAAACAACAGAGCTGATCCAGATATAAATATGGCGGAGAGGACACAGGTTTTTCAGCAGTATTAAGTCCCCTTTGTGTCGTGTTTAATGTTGTTTCTTGATCAGTGTTTCTTGTCAGAACTGCCGCTGTTACCACCTTGACACCTTAGAACACACATGCATCAACACTACATATGAGCGGGTGGAGGGAGGTTTGGAGTCTTCTCACACCCCCGTTCTCTGCGACCTGCTGGAGCGGGGGGGCTAGGAGGAGAAGTTGGCCGTCTGACTGGAGTCTGGTGTGTGGGGCCTCCCTGCTGCTGCGGAGTCGGGGCGGTCTGCATCTCCCCACCCCAGGGAAAAGGGTAACGCCACCTGGGTCTGGGTGCAGTTTCCCCCTCCAGGGGCAAGGGTACCTAGACCCGGGGCTTAGAGTACGCTTGGGGAGTGTGATGTCTGTCTCCACGTTGGGTGAGTGTTGAGTAATTGCATATGAGAGCATGAGGGTGGGAATGGATGTTTGTATCTGTGTGTGCCTGTATGTCTGTGTCCATATGTCAGGTCGGGTATCAGACGCCACCTCTCTGGGGACATCTCAGGCCCTCCAAGGTATGGAGGCCTATCTCCCCCCACCACTTCCTCTTCCAGTGGCAGACGCCCTCAGACATTGGTGCGTTGGTGGGTCTTTGTGTCCGGGGATGGGCGTCCAGGCACACACCGGCTCACTCCTTGGTGGCTGCTTATGGGTGGGGTGCCCTCTGCCTCTTGGCCTGGGGCTCGGTCACTCTGGCGCAGCTGGCTGTCGGCGGAGCTCATGGGCACGTCACTGCAACCCCCCTGGCTTCTGCTCCGCGGCTGCTGAGTGACCCCTCATCTGGGACTCTCCTCAGCTCTTTCTGGGATAGTGGCGCGGCTGCCCCTCTGTTGGTCTTCCTTGGTCTCTTGTGTTCTGGGGTCCTCTGGATGTCTCGAGTCTTGATCTCCTCCATACCTGCTTCATGCCCTGGAGGACAGGGCTGTGGCTGCCCACACCCTCTAGCAGATCATTACATGTAGGAACCTTTTAAAAACAAGCGCGTCCATGCTCACAGGTGTACACACGGGTGCTCACACACACAAACTGCACCCTTTTTGGCTCCTACCTCAAAGCACACTATGCGCTGTTGATCTTACGTGCTGCACAATAATGTTTAACATTTAGTATTTACTGTTATATTCCCATATATCATCGTGATGTTGTTTATTATGTTGCTCTCTTTTTCTTCTGCTTGTTTTCTTAGCCTTTTTTCATGTTTGAATGTGATTGATATATGTATTTTTTGTCTGCTTATTTTGTTGTTTTTTGTTTTTTTTGCCCTTTATCCCCGTCCCTATTCTCTGCTGTTTTTCTTTCCCTCTTTATTTCTCCCGTTTCTTTTCCTCATTCAAGTCTGTCCCATATTTAGCAAGTGAAAATAAAAAATAAAATAAACAATAAAAGGTGAATCAAATAGACCATTATGGCAAGGCTGGGATGGTCTATTTGGTAAAGTAAATCCGTTGGGCATCTTTCTTCGCCTTTAGACGATAATTCTGATGGCAAAAGAGCCAAACGGGACAGGCAAAAAAAAGAACTGCTGCTGTTTATGCTTTTAGTGATGCCGCTGACACAATTTATGGTGAAAGACCCCCACCTATGTGGCCACTGTAACAGCAGCAGTGTTGGGGAGTAACGGAATACATGTACCGCCGTTACGTATTTAAAATACAAAATATGAGTAACTGTATTCCGTTACAGTTACCGTTTAAAAAGGTGGTATTTAGAATACAGTTACTTTGTTGAAATAAATGGATTACACGGTGGTACTTTCCTGTTTCATATTGTGGAGGGTCAGGACTGTTTGGGTTTTGTTTGACAGCTACGTTCTGTTGTTCCAGGTGGCAGCGTTACGGTTGCCATGGTTACAGGGTGACGCTCTCTCCCTCTGCTGTTTCCTGGGTGAGAGAGGCCTTTTTGTTGTTGTTGTGCTAAGCTAATAGGGAGAATGCTACCGGTATAGCTCTAAAGAATGTAGCATCATAGGCAGTGTAGTCCGTGCTGCAGGGAGAATGGACTGCCATACACGTTATAGGTCTGTGAGCGAGGGAGGGAGATAAAGTAAAAGTACTAGCTGTCATCGAGCAAAAACGGGAGCTGGAAGCATGTAAATATAATAATAACCACTGCAGCCAAGAAGAGAGCCTGACGAGCCCAGTTGTAAGTAAGCTATTAAGACTCGACTATACATATATACATGTTTGTGTTTTTCTCCAAAAACAATAAGTTCCGTTGGAGCAGCCTTTCAATGCCTCTCTCTGTCTCTCGCAAGCAAAGTTGCCCCAGACAACAAAGTAAAGCTAGTTTTCGGCTACGAGCCCGACACTAACCGACGTATTAGTCAGAGGTCACTTTACTACGGTTCGGAGCCGCGGACCTTCAGTAACAGTAATAAAACACAATAGTACATTCATGTAGTTGTAAACAGCATAATAATATATTAAGTAATCCAAAGTATTCAGAATATGTTACTCTCATTGAGTAACGTAACGGAATACGTTACAGAATACATTTTGGGGCATGTATTCTGTAATGGAATATATTTTAAAAGTAACCTTCCCAACACTGAACAGCAGGAGCAGCATTTAGCTCACAGTGAAACAAGAAAGAAGGAAAAAGTGACGGAAAGTGCTGACTTTGTAATTTTACCTCATTAAATTAGAGGTATTATTTAGATGTTAATATACTTTTGGTTAATCTCTGAAAAAATGCCCTAACTGAATATTACTCTCTGTTGTACCAAACATTTATTTTCCACGGTTTTTATCAGTCAGCTCAGGTTTAACTGTGACTTTTTGTGGTGACATTATCTTCCAGCAAAACATAATTACATAATTAGCCTTTTTTCATGTTTGAATATGATCAGAAGGATGTGATTAAATCGGGATTTAGTTTTATTTCCAAGTCTTGAATAAAACTAATTTCGAGGCAGTATGCCAGCGTTAAACTATTTACCGCAGTTGGACAGTGAGCAAAAGAAAATATCCCCGTGGATTATCTTTCACTACAAATCCTATTTGTCACTAGTTGGGAGAGCGCCCTGTAATCTGCTACAAAAGGACAAACTTCCTCATGCTTACATGCAGTTATATTGCACTGTAGCTGATGTGTAGATGAGAGGCTTTCAGAGTTATATAAAAATAATAATGCACATAAAGAAGACTCAAAACCTCATTTCATGCACTTTTGGGATGGTTGTGCAACGGAATAACGTTAGCTGGTGCTGTTACGCACGCACGATGAATGTTTTCACATAGATTGCGTGCGTTACCGTATCTACGCTAGGATTGCACCAGCTGGTCCACTATTAACACAAATTCCATATCTTTGATTTTTCCCCGCCAAATCAGAGCCGTTTAAATTATTGAATGTATGTTTCTCACCTTGAGGATAACCATTGATTTCCATTCCAAATCTGTAAAGCATGAAAATCAACTTGAGACCTCACGCGTGGCTTTGGTAATCCTTTACAGAGGCAAACTCCTCTTTTTTATTACTCTTATCAATTTTTTTTCCCCATTAGCATTAATGTGATGCAGCACTAGTTTGCTGAAAATGATCCAGTACCTTTTCTTTTTAATCCGATGCTACTTCCAAAGGTAGATGATGTACTATGCAGCAGTAATGGAACTCTACATAAACAAGAGTGGATACGAAGGTCGCTGTAATCGAACTCAAGCACTCACCGTGCTGGCTGTGCAAATGAATGGGAATCTAGTGCTGCCACTAACGCAACTGATACTATGTAATTATAAGAAATATAAATCTGCAGTCAGGATTAAATGATAATCTGGTTATCATGATGCCCGAGTGTTTTTGATATGAATCATCTTGCACGAGACATGCTTAGTTCCTACTCATCACACTTCTGAAGGATTTACTGCGTATCGAGCTCTAAGTCATGTTCATCCATCCTGTCGGAGACTAAATGCGTTTACAGGGACTTGCAGGCAAAACCAAACTTAATTCTTGTACAGTGTAAAGGGCAACGAACACAATTATTTATATTTCAGATCCATGGGTCTTGTATCAAAATGTCACAGGGTGGTAGTGTGTGCTTGTGTGTGTGTGTGTGTGTGTGTGGGAGGGGTCAATAAGTTTCTCTGAATGACTGAAGCAGAAGTTGTGGTTCCCTTTAATGAAGCAAGAAAACAGTTTATCTGGCTAGATTGACTTTAGCCAATTACTTTAAGGGTATTCCTTAATCAATAAAACACCACTAGTGTGTGTTTGTGTGTGTGTCTTTACCAGCTTCTGTGGTTGAGCAGTATAGATTTTATTATACTAGATTTGCCTTAGAAGTGCAACACTTGACCTCCTTTTCTGCACTGTGCCACCGCCTCAGTGGATAAGAAGTGGTCGAGTGGACAGCGTTTTCAGCGTGTTCGGTACTTTTTCATTATGTTTTGTGAAAGTGTGTTTTGTAACCGCTCTGTTAGCTCTAAGCAGCAGCTGTCAAAACTAGATGCCCGCTGGCTCTTTTTACGAGAACACATCCATAAGATTAAAGTGCCCCCCCTCCCCACCCCCTTCCTACCCCACAGATAAGCTTTGTTTTGCTCAAGAGGTGCAGTGGCATAAGGGTAACATAAAAAAAAAATCACATTTCATATGAACATCTGCACAATAGCCCTTTCTTCTCTATGCAAGGATGACCTTGTAAGATCGAAAACCCCGATATAGCGCAGAGAGGATGCTCCAAATTAAAGCTTTGCACAGGAAATTGAACTGTCAGACAGATGGAGAGGGAGAAGGAGCTACTTTGTAATATAGTTGATTGTTATGCTGAGGGCCTGCTTGTGCAAATGTCACACTTAATGGCAGTAACACTGTATGATATACTGTACGTGAAAAGAAAGATACAATCCAGACTGTTATCAAGGCAATTCATTGTAGAGAGGCGCTTGTGTATTCTTGTTTACATTCATGATATCCAGTCGTGGGAACAGGAATGTTTTTGCAGTTTTGCAGTCCTGTGAAAAACTAGTAAACCTGTGAATTAATAGCTTATAGATCCAGATTTAGCAGCAATGACTTGAAGGAATCATTTTCTGACTTAATCAGTCTCATTTTGGCTTCAATTCATTGAAATTTAAGGGTGTTCTTTTGTGCACAGCTCTCTGAAGGTCTTACCACAGTGTTTTAATTGGGTTCAAGTGTGCACCTTGACTGGCCCATTGCAGCCCCACAGTTTTAGCTTGGACAGATGGCCTCACATTTGAGGAAATTTGGTTTTATATAAGAGTTATTTACAAACCTTCATGTATTTGTAAGGGAGTGATTGCAGTTTCAGAGTTACGACTGTTTGGAGACGGGTTGCCTTCCACCAGATGTCCTGTACAATCGCCTTGCTACTTGCAATTGGTTACCCCATGTGAAAATGTCACAGTCTGCGGAGACAGGCCGCGCGGTGGTGTGTGTAATGGACCCAGGTGCGTACACAAGTGAGTAGACGGGAGTGAACTTAACAGAAAGCGAGCCTTTATTATGGCTGAAGACAAAGTGTACAAACAAAGCAGGGATAGCGTGACTAAACTAGACTATGACTAAACTGGGAAAACTAATACTGTGACAAACTAAGAAGACTCAGAGACTATGATGATCACTGCAAAGACTGACCGTGAAAACATGGAGGTGAGAACACAGACGACGCGACACTGAACACAGTAAGACTGAGGACTAAATACACACATGAGGTGATCAGGGGAAGTGGAGACACATGAGGAAATAGCTGACTAGAATGAAACATAATTACAGCACAGGGGAGACTAAACCTAAATAAGGTGAACAAAGAACACCAAACTCTTTCAAAATAAAACAGGAAACCCAGAGACATGAAGATAAATCATGACATGGACTTAACATAACCACACAGACATGAAACATGACAGGTAGACAAACGAATCAGGGAGACTGATTACAGGGGGAGATGACAGAAACAACTAAGAAATAAAGGACTAAATAGCCACCTAGAAATTAACTAGATCAAACATGGATACAAAAATACATAAAACTCAAACACTGGGTCACACGACCCAGCTCATGACAGAAAAAGGTCAATGTAATCACTGGACAACCACCGATTTCTTATTTACCTCATCACAAATCGGTTGCTATCCTGTTTGTACTTTAGTGTGACTGAAACATGAGGCATTTCAGTGAAAAATATCCTCCCAGTAACTGCTAGGATTAAAAAAATAAGTCATTTATTTACACTGTAGTTTTGCCTCTGAACTGTTTTTCTTTCTGAAAAAAGTTAGATTGGATTTGGGATTTGTTAAGAGACTGCATCATAGTGCCAAGTGGCTCTTTGAGGTGACAAAAATGACGAGAAAATATCACGAAAGTACAATAATCCAATATTTGGAATTACCCAGAAACACAGGCTTCTGGTGCCTAACAGTTTATCTGTGCAGTTGTTGAAGCCATTTGATTTTTGTCAGCTCCCTGGTTGATACTCGTCTCTCTTCTGTTTTTGTGGTTTGTGAGCCTGTCAGGTCAAATCCATCCCGTTTGACAGTGGCAGATAATAATACAAAGAGGAAAAACAGTGACAATGATACTTTTCGAAGCCTTTTTGTATTTTCACACACTGAAATTAAAATTCTCAGCCAAAATATAAAGTTTTGGATTGGTTAATATATAAAAAAAACATGTTTCTGTACACTTTGTTGAAGATTTTTCATAACGGTGCTAGCTATTTACCAGTCAGTTTGGACATGATGGTTTTTTCCCACGTGCCTTTTTCATTTATTCCACTACTCCATCAACTTCTGCAAAAGTTGCATTGTCTTAGAATAGCTATATCATTGTATCATGTATGTCCTAATGACTAATTTTATCTTTTTCTGCTACATTCTATACACATTTTATTATTTAGATTTTTTTCCTATTCAACTAAATTATCAAACAGAGCAGAACACTTTCAGGAATCGTGATATGACCATGTTGCCGCAACATTAGCACAACTGCCATGACCTTACATTGTCTGCTGAGATACGACTTTAAGTCAAACTCACCTTTCTTCCATCTAACTTGAAGTAATGACCCCAAAGCTTGCGAAGATCTATTTCAATTCAGAGCCATGGCCTCATTTATATCGTAGACAGCTGTGGTATTCTCTTCGCTAAGATAACCAAACCATGACAAGTCTCCAAGCCTCTGACAATACACCATTTGTAGTAGACCATACATGAGTGAACCAAATGGCCTTGTCTTGGGAGCAATTTAGGGCAACAAATGGCCCACTGGATGGAAAGAGTTCCAACTATTATTATTGTGGAAAGTACAGCCATAGTCCCTGTTTATAGTGTTTATAGCAATACAAATATATTTATTAAATACAATGTCTACAATTTTAGCACATAGAAGAAATTGCACTCCAATGTATAACTCCTACAACAATATGATAATTTTAAGACCTTGAGTTGTAAACTAAAAAAGAGTCAAAACCTTGAGAGATGTCCTACAGTGCATTTCGTGTAATAGCAATTCTGGCTTGTCCTTTATGTAAGTGATGACCGAAATTAGGATCTAACTAAATCTGCAATAAGCTCCTATATTAGGAGGAAGCTCCCATAGGACAAATGATGTGCCTGCATTAAATTAAGAGCCTTCTGATGCCATCATATCACCCAGAGCATCTGTGTCTGTGTTTCCATAATTATAAATGTGCCACTAAGAGAGTTTTAAAGGCAATCTATGCCGCTGCTCCTTCAGTAGTTCAGTGCAAATAGTGTCAATTAAGTGTGTTTCCCAACAGGCCACCTAGATGATAAGTGAATTGATTAAATTGTACATTTGAATGCGTTTTTTCATTGTTTGCTTGAAGCATGGGCAATTATAGCCTTATTCGGTCCTTTGACTTGCTAGGAAGCAAATTACATTGTTTATATCTTTTCAATATTGTCTTCTTAAAGTGTCAACACCATTTGGAGAGGATCAGAGTGGGGAAATGATACACAGTTAGCAAACACAAAGATGAACAATAGCATGCATGAAGCTGGATTTGTAGAAGCATAGCTGTTGTAATAGTAACTAACCCAATAACCTAACCTTGAAAAGTGATTAAAGGCAAACAAAATCATCCAAATAACTAGCTGAACAGTGATCAAAGTAAAGAAGTCCTGTGCTTTGACATGTACTCTGTTGCTACAACATGCTAGGCTAATGCTACGCTATGTCTGGCTATGGGCACAAGGGAAGGCTTTGTCATTGTCCTTTTTTTGCCATTGCAATTTGGAGGAAATGGTCTGTCCTTTATTTTCCTTGCACAGCTAGCTCTTAAACCTACTTTGTTTTCCAGTGCTTGTAAAGTCTGATGCTGGCTCAAACTGCACTTCTTTACACTTAGTTAGCATTGTGTACTTCGCTAATGAGGAGTTGTGGATCGCTGCCATGAGGAATCAATTCAGTGTGTCTCTTCCTAGCAGACCACATAGTTAAATCAGCAAGACCCTTCGCCCAGAGGTCAGAGCTGATTAAAGTCTCCAGCATGATATTGCACTGGTTCTGCATTAGTGCTGCTCAGAGCTTTGCTGAATCAAAACTCTGTATGAACATTTCCATCTATATATTGTATCTGTCTACTGTTGCGTTGGGTCAGTGTCAAAAAGACCAAGAAATGTTAAAGGACCTTTTTGATAATGGGGTGCCACAAGCTGTTAAAATGTAACTTAACTCTGTTGATTTTACTGTAAACTTTCTACCATTCAGCAGCTCGCCAACACATGGAGTATCACCCAAACGTAACTCAGAGCATGTTGGTGGACTGCTTGCATAAACACTGAGGAGGATTAGAAGTAGTCATCCTGTAATACTGCTCACATAAGATCAAAGAGTAAGTTTTTCTTGGACAGTGTTGCTCTTGTGGGGTAGAACATGTTGGCATGTTTCCATTAAACAAAAAGTTCTTGGTGCTTGGTGTTCCTGGATGCTCTTTTAATAACCTATCATGACACTACTACCCTAATTAGTTGTTAGACTGTCTAAAAAGTTTTACACTGTTATTGTTGAGGGTTTTTTTAGGCAGCGCACAACATTTCTAATCTTTTCCTGCCCCTTTGCCATCCTTTGCAATCCAAAAAAAGCATATCTTTCTTAACATAAAATATCCTGAAGTAAATTTTTTTCCAAACATTTAATATGATGCCTCTGTGCTATTTGAATTCTGTATTTATCTACATTTTAGCAGAGCTTCCAGCTCCCCCCACCCCCCCAGATATTCTGTACCACATCAAACAGGCTAACCGAGCCGCAGAGCCACTTGACACATTCAAAGTTTTACCCTTTTTTGTGTGGAAGTTTCAACTAAAGGTGTCCGTTATCCGATATCACATAAATAATTCATCGCTGTGATGCTCTGGGTAATTTGTCTGTGAGTTCAGGGTGCCACTGCACAGACATTAAAGCAAGCATCCAGCTATAATAAGTACAACTTCATTGAATTCTAATTTGTCATTCCGCCACCAAACGCGACCATTAGAGGAAATGGATAGCTATTTAATTGTCCTACTGTGGCTATACTTCAGTACTTTCACTGACAGTAGTGTCCAAAGCCTTGCTGAATTACCTCCTCTTGCTTTATTTTGATTTGACATCACCATTAAACTCGTCACCTTTTGCACCCTTCTTCCTTTACCTCAAGTCTCTGCTGCTCTTACTGGTATTTCTCTGTAAGGATTATACAAAGGTGTGAATCTTATGTCCCTTAAGGGATATTTACTGTTTTTAGCTGATAGCATTTAAGGTGAGCTAAGACATGTGCACACGCTTTAGTTTTTAGTGCGGTTCATACAGTAGTGTCTGTGTAGGTTCTCAGTCATCCAGGTCATGGTAGTCCAAGGAGCTTGGAAAGAAAGTGGCTGGACTTCCTCAGGTTTAAAGAAGTCCATTCGCTTTCTTTCCAAGCTCCTTAGACTTCATACAGTAGTGTGCAAAAATCTTGAGACACTCCCATTTCTTCGCATTTTTTGACGTAATCTTTACATTTTTGAAGATGAAGAAGTACAGAACAGAGACTTCTCAATAGACTTTTTAAAAAGAATTCTCAAAACAAAGTCTTATTTCTATCTATCATGTGTATTGCTTATTTCCTGGTGTTTTTTCTCCTGATTCTCAGAAATTATTTGTGGCTGGAACATAAAGTGTCCCAGAACACAACAGTGTTCCAGTTTCTTGTGGAGAGAGATGATAGACACCCATGCTCACATCTACATAAATGGCACAGCTCTTTAACGGGTCTCCAGCTTCAAGTTCTTGGGGACCCACATCTCTGAGAATCTGTCCTGGTCAACTAACATTTCCAGCCTGGTCAAGAAGGCCCATCAGCGGCTCTTTTTCTCGAGGACACTGAGGAAGAACCACCTGCCTACTGACATACTGGGTAAGTTCTACCCCTGTGTGATAGAGAAAAAACTGATGGAAATGATAACAAGCAAAGTCACATGAGATACCATCTCAAAAGGCTTCATCTTTCATGCATGACAATGATCTCAAACACATTGCAGTAAAAAATATACTTGGATAAAAAAAAACACACAATGCACTCTTTCAGTCATAGACTAGCCTCTCCAAACCTCAGTGTTATTGAAACATTGTGGTATCATCTTGACAGAGAACAGAACAAACGGCTGCCAACATCAAGAAAGAACTTTGAATGTCCTTCAGAAAGCTTGTAGAACTATTCCTGAAGACTATAGGTGCATCTATTTTCCATATTTCCCCCAAAATGAAGGGTGAGTTAAGACTTTTGCACAGCACTCTAGTTGTAATTCTTGTTCTAGAAGCATCATTTACAGATGCCGCTTTGGGTGTCTAATGTTCCCAAAACATTTTATTTCCCATTTCTTTTTTTAATTCATCCAAGTTAAGATTCATTTTTATGCAATATCATGTTCTCCACAGCGTCTGCTGGGAACTCTGAATGCAATCATAAGCCAGCATGATCTTAATTATTAAAACTCCATATTCTTGATTGGCTTAATAGTCCTGGTTCAGACCCTGGCATCCTCCAATACATGAAGCCAATGAACAGTTCATCAAACTGACCGATCCGGAAAAGGAAACGGCGTTTAGCAGCATGATTAACAGGATCAATATGCAGCTGGCAGGGGGGGGGCGCGCTAAAACATGTCATTTTAATCGTGACGATACTTGTGGGAGAAATGAGAGCAAATTATTTCATTAGGAGTTTTGAGCATGCTGCTGCAATGCATTTAATAAATAAATAAAACTCTCAAACCCTGTGTTTGTAAGGGTTCCAGGCACAATCGCTGCTGTGCAGGGAGCTCAAAAGGAAGAATGTCTGTCAGTTCACACGGCTGTTTCCCCAGAGGACGAAGTCATAATGGCAGAGAATGTACAATGTTTTACTCTGGAAACAGCACGCCATCAGTGTCAGTGCTTGTGAACTTTGCATTTTTTATACGCTGTCATGTTTTGTCAGTGTCTCGGGATGCAGGGTTTGGTTTTGTGTCTCTTTGTGTGTGCCGAGGCAAGTTTGTGCATCGGGCGCTGATTAGGCAAGTCCACGGCTAATATAACCGCATTGGAAAAATGTTTTTGTTCACAGACCGCCTGGCAGAAATGGCAGCTCATCCAAGTGCCGGTGTATTTGTCACAAGTAATTAATTTTTCTCCCATAAAAAAACGCCCACTGGGACGATGGAAAAGGTGGGTTCATTAACCTTCCTCACCCGAGCTTCCTGTGGCACTTTACAACGTATTGGTTGCTGGTTCCTCCAACTGCCCGTAGCAGAAAATGTGCAGGAATGAAAAGCTTTTCTTCCGAGATGGCTGTTTTTTGCTCGGGGAATAAAAAGGATTTGCTTGGCATCGTGGTCCAAAATTTATGTATTTATTTTTTAACATTTTATTACAGCACTTTCATACTCTTTCTTTACCGGAGACACGACCAAAGACATTTTGGACCCCACCCTTTCTTTTTTTTCCCTGTTTTCTTATCCTGTCATGCCTCCCCAGTTTCTCTCTAATCTTTCTTCTCTCCCTGCACCCCCCACCTTCCCTTCCTTTTGCTGGGTTTGGATTTTGAGTCACTTTTTTCCCCCTAGTGTTTATTTGAAATTGACATTTTGTGGTGTTTAATCTCCAGGGGGGAACAATGGCTACATTCTACTACACAGAGTGATATGAAAAGCCCCAGAACTTGTGAATGTGAAGTGAGAGACAGAATAAAACAAATAAATGAGTATCTCAGACTGGCCCAGGATTCTGGTGACAGGAAAACCACAGTGGTGGGCAATTTTGTATTTCAGCATGAGAGTGTTCTCTTCTTTCTGTGACTTTATTTCATTTTTTTCCCCTTTTTGTCTTTTATTGTCAGCTTGCAGCCTTCCTGCTCCAGCATGCTGAAATATTCACAGATAATATCAGCGGCAGCAGAATGAAGATTGTTAAAAGGAAAGGCAGGAGCATGTGCACTTGTGCCCTCCCATTGTGCATGCATGTAGATCATTATTTGACAGGCGTCCTGACAGCTTGACTTGCTCTGTAGAGAAAGAAATTGACTTGTTTATACTATGTGAGCAAACCAGATGATGGGTTGCAACCAGTGCAGGAACCTCTGAACATATTCTTGTCATGTAATGTCAAGCTGCAAGCCAGTGGTCAAGAAAAATTAACCGTGTACACATGAATTCCCTCTGTCCCCTCTGAAATGTTGTTGTTGTTTTAAAATAGAAATTAGAATTACCTGAAAATGTACGTATAAAAAGTTCCAGTAAATGTACGAGTTACTTTTGGAACCTGAGCAATTATTGACGGATCTAATTGCTTTTGTAGAGTGTGCCTAATTAGAAGAATAAATACGCTCCTGGCGAAAAGACAAAGCCAGTCCTGCGTTTAAAGACTTTAAATGCATGTGCACATTTTATTTTTCAAACTCAGTGCTCCCTCAGTACATCAAATACAGAATTCTTACCCATTAAAATAATCCCTTTTTTTCATCCATACCCATGTTCCTCTTTATTGCCCACAGAGCTGCAGTTCCTGTGGCTATAATTATCATTTCACTTTGACTTGCAACATGGCAATGAATTCCTCGCTGTGGTCCGACCTTTTTCTGTTGCAGTGCAACAGAATCTCTTTTCTGTGTGTGTGTGTGTTTTTTAAATTAAGTCTTGTATTTATGGTTTTCACATGATGTCACATCATTATAGGAACACCCACCCGGAGGGGAAAACAGGGCCTTTTTCGCCCCATTTCTCTACATCTGTTTTTACTGCAACTGTTTTGTGCAAGGCAAGAACTATCGACGCGCAACCAAAATCCGACCAATCCCCCCTTTTCTTCACAGAAAGGAAGCAAGTAAGCCATTAACCGTATATAAAAAATGGCAGTAGAAACAGTGACATCATACACACTGGATCTGGATGTCTATTTAAGTCTTAATAGTCTAACACACTGCAAGCGATTTGTTCGTTGATTCGCTCCCAGTTAGTCGCATTACAGGCTCCGGTTGCCTAGGTAACCCTCTACTTATTATAGGGTGACCTGCTAGTAAATACTGTAGTAGTTAGTAGTAGTAGTAGAGTAGTAAATACATTAAAGTATAATATATTTACTGGCAGTATTCCTCACTCTCATTGGTAGTCTCTTCAGTGACTAATCTAAAAGGTTATAGAGAGAGTCCCGCTCACTTAGCGTCAGCAGCAGTTATTTCACCTGTGGTCGCTGGGAATTGCCAAACTTCAGTCACTTTTTATGCTCTCTGGTCGCCACAAATCACTCCTAGTGTGTACTTGGCTTTAATATCAAGATTCTCGCTATCACCAGGTTAGTTTTTCTGAGCTCAATTTACTTGGAAGATAAGGTAGAGTACTAAGTTATCAGCAAACTGCTAGCATTAGCTACTAAAAATAGCAGCTACTAAAAGGATATACCTGCAATGCCTGCTGTAGATAACTGTTAGCTACAGCAGGCATGTGAAATAGGTTTTATTAGATTGGCAAGAAGGTATTGTGTTAACTAAAGTATTGCTGCTCCTTACTACAATGACCATGATACAAACCTTGGCTCAATTTAGACAGCTAATGTTAGCTAATTAGCTCACATGCATTCTTTGTCATTCAAGAATTGTCTTGTCTTTCCTGAGATGGAGTCATTATCAACTGATCCATTTTCAACATACTTACTCAGTGTACTTTTGTGGCTGTTCATTTTGGCAGCAGGATATGAGGTGGGATTCTCCACAAGATATATATAAAATATTACCAACACAGAGGTCTGGCAGAATAATCTACTGTGAACTGCCGTGATTATTTCTGTACATGGATTACAAAAAGCTTGAAGTTTGTTCACATATGTTTTTTTCATCTTTATTTGAAGATACAATCTAAATATTTGTGGTGTGAAGCATATGGAAAATAAATTGGCAGGCCTAAGATGTAGTTCAGTTGAGTGATGGACCACTATTTTTGCCTTCCAGGGGTCTGCAGTGGTTAGCCTCACAGCAAGAGGGTCCTCGGTTGAAATCCACTGGCCTGTTGAGGTTTGCGTGCTTTCCCTGGGCTCGTGTGAGTCCTCCCCCGGTATGTCGGTTTCACATATAAAATTAGAAAATGAAGTTTATTTTTTGGCAAACACACTTGAGAAGTGTCATCTTGTTGTATAGTGAGTATGAGAAAACGCTCTCCCTTTAATTTTATTAGTGTTACCAGGCTGTATCTCTCCATATAGCTTTACTGGGTATTAGCACTATTAAATTACAGTCGGTTTAGAAGTCTCTCTCGGCTGAAGTGTTTATGAGAGTTGTACCTGATGGCATAATATCTGAAGCAGATGGGCTGATCTTGGCTCTTTTACTTGGAAGACATATTTGAAGGTGGTATATTAAGTCTCTGTGCGCTACTTGCAGCTCAGACTTGGCTCCACCGAAAGTCATTCATCTTCACAGTCATCACTCACATCATTCACAGTCATATCACTACCCCTAAACCCCAAGGGTGTTGAAGGGGAGACTCAGAGAGATTCTGAAGGCTCCACGCATGGGACCATTATCAGAGCACAGTAATGGATTACCTCAATGGTCAGCCTGTCACGGTCAATGTTTGCCCTGACATTTCATGTAAAGTTCTCGTCCCCTGGTGAAACATTGCAGCAGCCTGGATTGTCTTGCCAAATTGGTTGTCACAGTGTGTGCACTATAATCCCATCCTTTTTCTTTTTGCCTGTCTGTCCTCATATCTTGCCAGTAAGGTTAGATGTTTTTTTTATATTTATTTTGACTAAAGCTGAAAGATAGCACACAGTAATGTCATCAACAAAATACATACGGAGGCACCAGGTAATTAGTGGCACATCTTCACTGAGGTCTGCTTGTTTGCTCAGCGTGCAGCTCTAACTGTTAGCTGCAGCAGGATGAATTTTATGGATTTTTTGTGTGGGGTTTTTTTCTTATGAAACAGAAGGAATAAATTCAGTGTTACGTTTAAAAATATGTTTAGGTAGATACTACCATAATATCTAACATGACTTATGTTTGACATGCATTCAGAAGTTTTGTCCACAAGCTAAAAATGCAAATCTTCAAAAAATCGAATAATGTATCATACATTAATATTGGCATTGTAGTTTTTCTGTTAAAAGCTTTTCATTTTGGCTGGTCCAACGAGGCAATAATTCAGTGAAAGTGGTGGATATTCAAATGCTAATAACATGAAGGATGTGCTTAAAGATATTGATGACAGATAATATAAGAGAAGAAAATTGGCTTTGGACAGATGAGGTATAATGCTGTGTTGGTTATTTTCCCATTAAGCATTTGTGCCTTTTCTTTATAATGTTGGGTAACACTTTATTTTTTGTGATTGGTCAGGAGAGAAGAACTCTAGCATGTGGTGTAGCATATATTTAGCATGCTAGCACATGTTATTTCAGGTGTGGTTTCAGAAGATTGGGCCCGTGCAGCCATGCTAATGTTTATCAGTCTCTTAACTGTCATAACTGTGTGATGTGTGCTTCTCACGTGCATTGCCTTTCTTTTTTTTTTTTTAAAGAAATGCACAGGTAACTTCCCTTTACCATTTAGAGCTAACTCCCCAATGTTAGCTTTAGCATTTTCATTGCTACAAGCTATCATTAGTCACTGGAATATGTGTGATGGTAGCTAGGACATGCTGACAGATGTCAAATGTAGACAAGACTGCATGATACAAACTTATCTCTAGCCTTTAATTTTATTCATTCGCAGTAAATTGCTTTGTTCCCAAATATTGAAGCTATCTGTATCTAAGCTCTTATAACATTGTGGGAACTTTTTTCTATCCTCTTTGCAGCAGGTGCATCCTCAGCTGTTTGTAAAAATGGTTAATTTCAAATCCTTTTGCTGTATGTTTCAGGAATCTGGTAATTGGTATATGGATGGGAAAGGCATTTTAATGCCATTTATTTGATGATTTGAGGTAATCTAACAGGACTTGTCATGTTTTAGGTCTTAATTGAAACTGAGGGAGATGTCAGTCTAAGATTGTGCTAGTTGTCCGTCAGTATTTAGGGTAAGATTGGTTCAGTGAGCAGACATGCAGGCCGGTTGTGTGTAAAGCAATTTATATATTTTCACTAGAGTCTGTTAAATCGCCTGTTTGCATCTCTGTGGCAGGGCAATTCCAGAAATGGCACCCTTAGACTTTTCCTTTTTGAAATTCTTCTCATGGACAGCATCATCTCCAGGAAAGGTATTGTGCAGCTCATGGTACAGAAAATCACCACAGGCAAAATGACTTTGACATTGGTCCATAGTACAGGCAATGGAGGGTGACATATCCAATATCAAGAGAGTGGCAGGGCTAAATATTTTTGTCAAGCTAGTGGCTTTACTGTCGAGAGATGTGGATGAAGGGTTCATTTGGGTGCGGATTTGAAAACAGCATTTTGGAGACTAACTCCAGGTGAATGTATCTTTTCTTTCTATGGTCCTTGTTGTCTGCAATGGCAGGTCGCTGGAGGACAAATGTGAAGGCTTTTGTATTATTTCAAAATACACTTGATAGTTTAAAAGGTAAAAGTAATGTCAATGTCACAAGCCTTTCATGCCTTTGTTATCAGAGATCTAAATACATATGTAACTACCAATTGTAGTACTTACACCACAGCTTGTGACTTTAACATTAAGTTTACATATATATTTAATATGTGGTTTTCTACACAAAATATCGCATGTAAAAAATTGCATCTAATGTCTTAATTTCCATTCGTTATGAAGGAAGAATTGAAATCTTCACTTCTTGAAAGTCACATTTAATTCCGACAATTTATTTTGTTCTGAATTTGAAGCACAAAATGTTAAACCACAAAGGATTCTTCCTTTTAAAAAAAGGAAGAATGAATCCATCTACCCGGGTCCAGCTTGGTAGAATTTAAAGATTTGCAAGTTAAATACTCAAAGTCTTGCCATTAAAATCGAAGGAAGCAAGATTATTCTTCAGCATTTTGATAGCACATTAATACAAATGGAAGTAGAGTTGTTTTAATCTGCATTGTGTAACCCAAATGAAGTGGAACTCTAGCATTTTACATGTTGATGAGTGATGTATCTGTACACTGATCAGGAATAACACCTGCCTAGTATTGTGTTGGACCCTGTTTTGCTGCCAAAACAGCCCTGACCTGTCGAGGACCCCACTACACCCCATAACGTGTGCTGAAGTATCTGCACCAAGCAAGCTACAGATCCTTTAAGTCCTGTAAGGTGAGGTGGGGGTCTCTATGTTTGTCCAGCACATCCCAAACACTCGATCTGATCGAGATGTGAGGGATTTGGAGGCCAAGTCAACAAATCAAACTCGTGGCTGGGCTTTTAAAACCATTTCGAACATGCCTGTGATGTAAGAGAAAACATGCTTCATCAGACCAGACCGCCTTCTTCCATTTCCCTGATGCCCACATTATTGGTCATAAAGTTCGGCCTGATCAGTGTTCACAAAACAGTGACAAAAAAAGATTGCTCTACAGCACATCTATTGTTTGAAACTCTGTTTCTTTTCTTAGTGTTGTGCTACTTGTGACCTGTGTTTTTGTAGTATGCAAAATGGCTTGAACATGGCTTAGTGAATCATCCTGTAAACCAGCGGTCCCCAACCTTTTTTAGGCCACGGACCAGTTTAATGTCAGACAGTATTTTCACGGACCGGCCTTTAAGGTGTAGCGGATAAATACAACAAAATAAAATGATACAACCAAGACAAAAACTGTGGTATTTTTTAAATATAATAGTAAACGTTAATTCACTGTGTAATTGTGTAACTTTATTAGTAGGATCCTCTTGAAATTCACCAACAACATCAAATCAAATCAAATCAAATCACTTTTATTTACATGAAGAGTAACATCCTCGTCTCTGCCCCTTAATGCTCTCTGGTCGCTATGGTAACGTGTAAATATTTATTTCAAAATAAGATACACAACTACAACACGGGAAAAGACCCAGGAAAACCGAGTTAACGATAAAAACCCTGAAAATCATCAATTTCACACCCGAGCCTCAACTCTCGCGGCCGGTACCAAACGACTCGTGGAGTGGTACCGGTCTGTACCGGACCGCTGCTGTGAACCATGATGACAGTACCACTAAGCTGTGTTTTTTTTCAAAGAGATGAGATGAGAGACGAACAAGGCAGATCCCTGGCTTCATAGATAAAGTGTTGTCCAAGTCCTGTGGGAGATGGGACAGTATCATTAGTCATTGTTGGAGACCCCTGTGTATACTAAGGCCATACTGCCAGAGGAGATGTACTATCACTCGGGTGCCCAGGCTGGGTGTTACTGGTGCCTATGGATTTTCAGCACTTTGTACACTAGGTGACTTTGGCATTATTGGTCTTTTCTTTTCTTTTCTTTTGAATACAACTGTGTTTATATATATCTCACAGTTCAGTCTGTGTTAGTGTACTGCTCTGCGTCTTCGCCATCATCTGTCCACCTCTGCTGTGCTTGAACCATAACTTGTTACATGGTGGTTTCAGCCGGCTCTGCTTTTTACACCGGGCCACAAGTCAACTTCCTGCTGGGATAACAGCCTGGGGAGTGTGTCATAGTGGAGGAAATAACCTGGACAAATCGATGGACTTTTCTTTCTTTCTTTCTTTTTTTTTTTTTTGAAATGCCAATCAGACTTTGAACAGAGAGCAATTTGGATCAGCCCGAGCTGTCTCTGCTGTGAGGTGTGAGGCCAAGGTCAAACCTTTTAGATATCCTTTGTCACCCAGAGAAAAGCAAGACAAAAACATGACAAGAAAGAAAGCTAGTAAGAATTTGTAAGAGAAAATAAAATATATACTGTGTGCACCTTTTGTTTCACCCTTTTGTGTTAGTTTGCCAGCCTCCACCACAGTTAATTTATAGCTTTAGGCGACGTAACCTGCACGAACAAGTGAACCGTGAGAGTGTAACAGCTTGCATGCTAGCTTTCTTTCCACCAAAGTAAATTAATACAAATGGTGTAAAACTTGGCTTATTTTTCTTGTGCTGCCCTGGTGCGTTGCAGATACACCATATACTTATATTGCTGGGAATGACTTATCATTACTCTTCCTAGTAGGAGTGCCTACTTAAGAAATCCAGGGAAAACTGCATCCGTGCAGACACTGATCCAACCAGTGTTCCAGTGCCGGTCTTTAATAAGAGACTGATGCAGCTCCTGCAAACATCCTCCAGCCAGTTTATCCACCTGTTATCGACGTTTCCCTCATGCAGAGAGGCGAATCAGAGAAACCTCTTGTTCTCAAATACAGCATGAAAAGATACAAGTCAATTTCCCATATTGCCAGCTAGAGCTGAAGGCTGCAACATCGCGCTGAGATCAATTTATAACATCTGTGTTTGTGTGAGCCTGGTCCTGTTGGAGAACATTATGAATACGCAGCATTTAAGATGACTTTACAGTTTATTTGCAGCCGGGCCTCAGCGAGTCTCCTTTTCACACATGAAACCTGAACAAATCTTGCTTCGCGCGGCAGACTAGGACGGCAGTTTTTGGCAATCATTATACGTGTTCATGTGTGGAAGAATTCCACGTCTATTCACACATAAAATGTGTTCAGGGTAGATTAGAGGTTTTTTCACATCGCCTCAGTGGCAGCACAGTAGCAGCGCTAAAGAATAAAAAATGATAATTTAAAAAATGAGAACTACATTTTCAGATTTTTCTTTGTCCTACTATAATCCAAATGTAGATTCTGATGTTTGCTAATAGCTCAGGACTTTTGTGTCGTCAGATCTTATTCTGAGTTGGTGTATTAAAACTAAAACAGTGCTTCGGTAAGCTAGATAATTGTTCAATGTGAGCATGTTTTTATTGTACCAGACATATAAACTGTTACTGCTTTCAAAAGGAGCGAATTATCATTTCTCATTTATATTTATTAAAAGAATAAGGATAATCTTACTGCCACAGTCTTATATGCAAAACAACTTAAAAATGAAATTATTTTTAAACACTAGTCTGAAGTGATGCGGACCCATTTGCTATCTTTTCTGTCTGTATTGTTTGCCACATAGTGCAATTAATTTAATCGTGTTTTGGGTTGTTTGTTCTATTTTTTTTTTATTTTGCCCAAAAGCCTTTCTCATTTCTAAATTCCCACTTTCGATGGTCCTTATCATATAAACTTTATCAAGGCTAGACTTAAAAGCTCCGGCAGCCTTCGGATAAATCGACCACAGCAACAACTTGATCTTCTTCAATTTACGTGGAGAGAAAACAGAGGAAAGTATCCTCAAATACGCTCTCGCAAAACAAGTTGAACTCACAGGTTTTTTTGTGTGCAGTGCATTATGAATTACCGTCAAACAAAGACCATTATTGTAGTATGATTGTGCGCGATGACATAGTGCGTCGGTCCTGTTAGCTGGAGTTCAGTGCGCAACACCTATTTGCACAATGCCCAACATGCCAGACTGAATTAGTATTTCATAGTGGGTTATTGCAGTGCAGATCAATTTGACCAGTGCTGATGAAAAGCCCATGCTGGCTAAGGAAAAATATAATACCCTCCTTTAGTCGTTCTCCTGGCGGTACAGCCGCTGTGACCTGCTCTCTGCCATTTCCTGACACACAATTAAATTCCAGAGGAGCTGTGACTCTTGCCTATATAGACAGTCGTGCCTACCATTACAGGAAATAGCAATTAAGTGCTAAATTAACTTATAGCAGCACTAAGTGTAACCTATTATTCAAAAGTCAATTGTAATGAGTTAACAACGAGAGAACGTAAGTAGTTATATCAAAGATAATTTGTCTAATGTCTAAAATCCCATCTTCATACCAACTCAAAGGAGGGCTAGGTGGATTTTGGACAACGGAAACGAAAAAAAAAAATGAAAAAAATGAATCAAATACCGACTATTGTGTTTTTAGGCTGGCTGTCTTTGGATTTCTAAAGGTTTGGCAAAAAATAAGAAACACACAATCACATAACTGAGCTACAAATGTTGTTATTTCCTTTTTTGATTGTTTTCAATCGACTTTTACTGCTAATTAACTGCCAATAATTCACTGGCTTACATCTGTATATTTTTAAGTAGTTTGTGCTGCAATCTCTGTGGCAGCTTATTCTTTGTGCAGCACATTGTGCTTCCACAACTAAATTTTGCAAGCTTGCTTCGGTTGTTTCTTGGACATAGTCCCTATATATATGTATCTCCTTTCTGCCCAGTATGAGCACTCAAAGAGCTTTCTGTTTCAAATCTCATTCACCCGATCATCTATATCTAACATTTTTATCTAACATTCACACTCTGAATGATGAACTGGGGGAACTCAGGGTCTTCCATCTTGTCTGAGGATACTTTGACACATGGATACTGTAAGAATAGCGGGGGGATCGATCCACGACCAGTGAAGTGTCCCATTTAAGGACCTAGTGCCAAATCTGGCCTTTCACAGGTTCAAATCCAGCATGCAAATGACCTGTAGGTTCTTAATACACTTATAGATCTGCTCTATTTTCTGTGTTGGTGCATGCACTCTGTTCAAAGGCTGAGCTAAACAAACAGCTGCTTCTTCTGAGCAGACGCTAGCTAACAAAGTGCAAAAAAAAGAAAGTAACGTTAATGCTGAAGGGAGGCAGTTTAATGTGAAGATGGAGATGTTTGTAAACCTGTTTGTCCTTTTGTCACTAGACAATTTCTGTTTTTAAAAGATTGTATTGTCGTTTTGGTGTTCGTCCACACACTCAAACGCCGATATAAAGACAGACGAGGCGCTGATGCAAGTGAAATGAACGGAAGTATACAACTGCAGCACGGCATGTTTATTCAAGCCAAATCTCAAAGTGATGTAACTATAAAGGCAGGCTTCATATGTGCAGCCAGTCGCATGGCAGACGTAGAGGTTTTATGGTACAAGTGAAGTACATGATCAAAGATCTTTCGCTTTAATGAAACTTCCTACACACCTACTGAGTTGTCATGTTCACACCCGTGAAACAGGCTCGGGAAGACTTGTAGATATATGTGCATATAAAACATTCATTACTTTACTTTCACATCAGGATATATTTGGGTTTATCAAGTGCCCTATACTACCAGTAATGTCATATTCATGCTTGGAAAACAGGTTGTTTGTATTGGCTGTATGGTAGCTTCCTGCAGAACTCTAATCAGATGCTTTATTCTCAGATACTGAGATGCATTTCACTTCCTTTAAGCATGCTGATAAACCACTACAAGTTCCTGATTTCAGTCTGTGTTGGACTGTAAGTATCAGTTTAATAAAGATCAGATTGTGTAATGAACGCCAGGCCTGCTTCAACAACTAGTGAGCTAAGTATAGGCAATGCCGCATAGCGTGTACCTTTGTATGTGTCTTAATGAGTCATTTAAGTGCCAGCGATTACTTTTTTAATTCATCAGTTTAATTTATATCTAATGAATGAGTAATCAGGGAATGAAAGTGACTGACAAGTTGATCTGAGTAGCACAGTTATGAGACCTTTGAAATATTATTTCTCTCTAACTAATTACATGTAATGACCACCTTAATATCAGTAATAGCGCTCTGACTTATTATCGTTTTGACAGCTTAAGGTTTCTGTGAATAAAGGGAGTAATTGGTGCAAAAATGTGAACAGGTTAAATATGTGAACATCAACAAAAAAAAAATCACTTCAGAGATTTTCAGTGGGAATTACGTTGTGTAGTTCATAAAGTAAAAAAAAAGTTTTCAGAAGAAGTTGTTAAAAGCAAACTTTTAAAACTGCAAGCCCACTGTTGCCATCATTTTAAGCCATCTGTGTTCGAAGTATACACTCACCAGCCACTTTGCTCTCTGGTGCAGAGTTTTGCCTTCAGAAATGTCTCATTTCTTTGTTGCACGGCTTCAACAAGGTGCTGGTCCATATTGACGCGATAGCATCACACAGCTGCTGCAGATTTGTCGGTTGCACATCCATGATGTGAATCTCCCGTTCCACCACATCCCAAAGGTGCTCTATTGGATTGAGATTGGATCTGGTGACTGTGGGGGACATTTGAGTACAGTGAACTCATTGTCATGTTCAAGAAATCACTTTGAGATGATTTGAACTTTGTGACATGGTGTGTTATCCTGCTGGAAGCAGCCATTGGAAGATGGGTACACTGTGTTCCTGAAGAGATGGACTTGGTCAGCAGCAATATTCAGGAAGGCTGTGGTGTTTAAACAATGCTCAGGTACTACCAAGGCACCCAACGTGTGCCAAGAAAACAAAACCACCAGCAGCAGCAGCAGCAGCTTGAAGCACTGATACAAGCTAGGGAACATCCATAAATGCTGTTTACTCCAAATACCCATCAGTTTTCTGTTGTTTAAATTTGGTGAATCTGTGCAAACTGTAGCCTCAGTTTCCTGTTCTTCTCTAACAGCAGTGACACCCGATGTGCTCTTCTGCTGCCCATCTGCTTCAATGTTTGACGTGTTGTGCATTTAGAGATGCTCTTCTGCATATCTTGGTTGTAACTAGTGGTTATTTGAGTTAGTGTTGCCTTCATACCACCTCAAAGCAATCTGGCAATTCTCATTTGAACTCTGGCATCAATAAGGCATTTCCACCCAGAGAACTGCTGCTCTCTGGATAGTTTCTGGTTTTTGGACCATCCTCCATAAACGCTAAAGATAGTTGTGTGGGAAAATCCCTGTAGATCAGCGGTCCCAAACCTTTTTCGTGCCACAGACCGGTTTATGTCCGACAGTTTTTTCACAGACCGGCCTTTAAGGTGTCGCGGATAAATACAGCAAATAAAAACAGTACTGGTACCAAAAAAAAAAGATTTATTCATAACACACGGGAAAAGTCCCAGGGAAACAGAGTTAACGCTAAAAATGATTTTAAAAAAATAACAATAAAAGCCGATAAAAACCCTAAAAACCATAAATTTCACACCCGAGCCTCAACTCTTGTGGCCCGGTACTAAACAACTCACGTTGGGAATTTTTCCAATCCTTAGACCAGCCCGTCTGGTTCAAAGCCACTTAAACCACCTTTCTTGTCCATTCTGATGCTCAGCTTCAACTTCAGCGGGTCATTGTGACCATGTATAAATCCATCAACTTGCTGCCAGATGATTCAAAATATTCATGAGCAAACAGTTGAACAGGTGTGCCTAACTTAGTGGTCAGTGACTGAACATTACTCACAACTGTTTTGAAAATAGCACTATGCAGCTTTTCATGTGTTTCATTCATGTAGTCTTCACAGTATAATGCCTTGGCCAGTATATTCTGTAATCACACACTGTGGGTTTATTTGCCTGGTTTGTAGACTTTTGATGTAGCAGCTTCCACGCTGTGAAAATTTTCCTACAAAAAGCCCCTCAATACAACAAATATACAAAGGTGTTTTTTTGTTGGCTTCACTGGAATAGCTGCAGATGTTTTGTGCTGCGAACCAATTTTATTTACTTTAACAGCACTTAATGAAACATGCGACCCCTGCAAGGTTACACAATTTAACTCGATGAACATCCCTGTCTTATCTCTGCCTCATTTCTATAAAAGCATAAAGTTGCAGTTTAGAAGCTAATTTGACGGTTGTACTAATTGACATTAATACATGCCCATTTGTGTCTGAGTTGGTGCAGTGCTTACTCCGGGAACATGGCCTACCATTAGCACTCTGCCATTTTCTTTGATGTGGAATCATAAACAGCAAGCACAGCGCACTACTCACCAAATTAAAACACTAATTCACTTTGAAGGTTTTACAGTATGATAAATAATTTTGAAGTTGTGTATAGTGTCCAGAGCAAGCCCCTAAATTTCTCTCCGTCACCACAATGGCCTCTTACGGTTTGTCTACTTTTAAGCAGTTTGTATGCTGAGTAATGGGAAACGAGAGATGTACGTATGTAACCCTTTCTCACCTCAACAGGGTGCCCCATGTTTCCGTGTGCGAGCCTCTTACTACTTTTAGCAGTTCTGGTAATTAGATATTGAACCAAGGTGCTCCCACAATAGCTGAAAATAAAGCTGGAGATGAAAGAAGATTGAAACAGCAAAGGAGTTGATTAGTGATGGGTCTGTAACCATAAAGGGGACTGTGGTTCCATCACTTGCTTTTCTCTTAGATGTTTGTAGGGTTGGTTAACCTTTGGTTTTGTCTCTTAGAAATCCTTTTCTCTCTGACCTACTGTGATCGCTCAAGATCTCAGAGGATATTGTTCTTATCCAGGTTGGTTTTATTTAAACAAAACACAGGTTGATCCCTGAGACACGAGTTATAAGCATTGCTCACACCGTTCTGTGATGAAGCCTCAGTTGTGTGGGGACATTTAGTTTAAATGCATCCTTCTCCAGACCGAGACAGCCTTTGTCTGCTGATCCAGTGTGAAAAAAAACAACAAACTTCTGACAGTTTCTTCTGTCCGGGCATACTTCAGCGCACAGCACTGCTATAGATTCAATAAGGCTTGTGCAAAATGTCCAGTGATCTCATTATCTTTTCTTTTTTATAAGGTCCTTTGAAGAGGCTCTAAAAAATAGCTCTGTTATCAGCACTCATAATGAGCTCCAGGCTTACTGGAGAGAGATCGGAGAATGAAGCCTTTCTCCCATTGTTTCATCTAGAAGTAATCAATACCCAATCAAATCTTATTTTTATTTAGTCTTGTAAAGGAATGATTTGGTAGTACTTTCACATTGTTGGCAACATGACTGGAGGCACCTATTGCAGGGTGGACATGAATAGGATGTTCACCACAAAATAATACAATTCAATACAATTGGCATGCATTGAAGGCTGCGATTGTAAAGCTAATAAAGGTGATGTCACCATGTTGAATTAATTCTTTTTTTCTTCACACAACATAATGAAAACAATTCAAAACTCACAAAACGAAATACTCAAAAAGTGGCAGAGATTTACGTAAACACATTAAGCGCTTTAAGTGGGAAAGGTTTGCATTATATCCACCTACCTGTAGGTGGTGCAGTTCTATATTCCCTATACCAATACCGATAGCCAGTAACAATACTAAAGTGTCAAATAATTGATACTTTAGACATAGTATGCTATACAGTTTGCTACCTAGCTTAATCATCATTGTTATTCTATATTTGCTTTATTAACAGGACAGTACAAAGAGTTGCCATCAATCTAGGAAGAAAATAAGCGAAACAACAGGTAAGATTAATATGAATACCAGTATGCAACCACACTGGTCATTGGCATTGGGGTCACCTGCCCAGCAGTGGTCTGTGTTACTGCAAACTTTAGTATGGATTTGATACCAGGTAAATACAGGGCCAGTATTGCTGACACCAGTACTGACACTTTTAACTTAAAAACCCAGCTTATGCGTAGGGGAAACCAAAGTGCAACACAAAAATTAATCTGCTAGCTGCTCCCAAAGTAGGTCCAAACCACAAAGTTTGCAGTTTCACGACAACAGAATACTTTATTTATCGTTAGAGGTAGGAAACATCAGGTTGGGCACAGCCAAAAAAACAACAACAAAACAGTCTAGAAGGAAAACACAAATAACTTACCTATCATGAAGAGTACTCAACTAAACACACAGCGTGATTGGAAACAGGAAGTTGGCAGGACCACTCGAGTCCTGACGGGTCCCAATTTTCAGTCAATGATCGGAAGCGAAAATGAACAATGCTACCCTCAGGTGTGAAAGAGCTGAAGGAATACACAAAATTATGACCTGGCTCATTACAGGGGAGAGCATTGACCACTAAATCACTGTGATTTTTTACTCTCAACAATAATTAGTTAACACACTAAAACACACCATCTATTCAGTCGCACTAGTATTGGTCTGATACCATTGGTCTGTGTTGGTATTGCCAATATTATGATTGATCCGCCCACCCCTTCTGCTCAGCCAGTTGAGGTATGCTGGCATCCATCTAGTTTTATTATTAGCCAAAGCAGCCTCCACCTTAATCATAACAGCTAATGTGGCTATCGTTAATTAAAACAGCTCGCATTAACTGGCTAGGGACTTGGTGGAGGTAGGTGTTAAGTGGAGGAGGCAGAGGCAGCGTTGTTGATATTAATATTGCTGGAAATCTAATAGTTTTTCAAATTCTTCACTCTATATTTAACAATGATTCAAATTTCACTCACCGATGTAAATTTGACAAATATATGAACATATATACAAACATGTCTATGCTACAATCAGCAGTAATGGTATGAAGAAGAAAATTATAATTGTAATTTTTATATTGATTGATACTCCAGATCGTCTGTTTTTATTGAGTTTGCTGTCTCGACACATCGGCAATCACACATGATTTTTGATAGCCGAAGATGTTTATTATGATTCATGTGATATTTGTACACTGAGAAGCATTTAACACTTGTGTTTTTAATGGCGTGATGGAAGAGTCTGAACCCGCGAGCAGGTTTATTTGTGGGGCTCTATTTGTTTTGTGGCTGATTCCTGATTCTCTGTCATTCACAACCTGGGGGAGTCATTTTAGAAGGCAGAGGCTGATGAATGGGATATCAACGGGATGCTGTAGAAAATGATTATGTGTTACGCAGCAGAGACAGCAGTTGTATCTCAGCTGCAGCACAAACTGGAAAATGACAGATTTACCAGATAGTAGGAAGAAAAGACGAAATTATAAATTAAATATCTTTGCGTTTGGGGAAGAGCCCACCACTGTCCACATTTTCTACACCTCTACTCTGGAGAATACACCAAAGGAGACACTTAATAAAAGCACAATGATTTTAATCAATGAAAGTGATTCCCTGTTGTTTTTACCTTTAAAATCTGTCTACCTAATAATAAAAGTCAAAACTGTCAAAACTTGGTGGATTTCTTTTCCCACCTCCACTCTAAAAATCCCTCTAATATTTCTGTCACCCATCAAATTCTCAGAATTATTCAAGAAATACCAAATTAGCTGCTGAGAACTTGGATGTCATCTTTCATTCAGGTTTGATTTTTTTTTTTCAAACTCCAAAGGTTTGTGCAATCCTATTTTCATCAAGGCTGATTCAAAAGGCATGAGAGGCATCTTCAAATTGGGCATGTTTTGACAGGGAACAAGTGACTTCTTCTGCGTAATAAATCTTGGATTGAGTGTTGTGGGTCTTCATATCCTGAGCCGTTCATTCCCTGCAGCTAATTCAGCATTCAGCTGCCAAGTTTTTGACAAGATGTTGAAAAAGAGACCAAATTAGTCATTTTTACAGCACCGTAATTGGCTTCTGGATTTAGATTATTTTTTAATTACCTTCAAACAAACATCTTTTTTT
Organism: Neolamprologus brichardi; assembly: GCF_056152115.1. NCBI lineage: Eukaryota > Metazoa > Chordata > Actinopteri > Cichliformes > Cichlidae > Neolamprologus > Neolamprologus brichardi. Next base: position 37,813,140 of record NC_142106.1, on the reverse strand, counting down.
AGGAGCTTCTGCTGTTTATGACCTCAGATAAAGACGCGTACCCGAGCTGCCTGCTTGAAACTTAAAGAAGCTGAAGCATTAATGATTGTTGTCAAACCTAAAGAGTATTGTTTTCAATCTATTTTTTAAAAAGTAAAAGTGTGGCATGAATGAAGACAGGAAAATGTCACCTGTCACCAACAAAACAGCCACTCAGTGTCTATGCTTAAACTTTCTGGGCTGATTTTTTATTCTTGTCCATCTGCCAAAAGTTTTTTTTTCACTCACATCTACAGTACTGTGCAAAAGTCTTGAGCCATTCCTGATTTTCTTTATATTTTGCTTCCAAGGTGCCACTTTTTTGCATTCGTAAAGTGGTGTTGAGCAACAGTTTTCCAGTTTTTCTTTGAACATTGGCCACTTGATCACTCATTTTTAGTCCAGTCCTTGTACCCGATCATTTACAGAGGAACGAGCTGTTCTTGTTTGTTTAGCTATTTGAGTTATTCAAGCCTAAACATGTACCAAACTCAAGGGATGAACCAGTGTTGTGTCTACACAAAACAGACAACTTGGCAGAGAAACAATCCTAAATTTTATCTTTAGGCATTTTGTTACTGGCAGCTGGTCAGAAACACATAATTTGTTCCCATTTCTTTAGTTGAATTTCTGAAAATTTCCATTTTTTTTCTGAATAGTATATTAGTATAGTATAGTACTAGTTGAGTATATTAGACCAATGGCCAATGTTTATGCCACAGCTGCCCTAAATTAACAGTATTGTTAATTACTAAAATCATTTTCGGTGTTTCTTTAATGGAATATGTGAGATCTTTAATCAAAAATTATATTTTTAATGCTAAAATATAAAAGTTGTTATGAACGTGAGCGTTTGCTGTGTGGTTTGGAATCGCTCTGAACGACTAGAAACAGAAAGATGGAGACGGATAACTTTCTTAGCAGCCTCTTTACTCTCAGCGCACCGCAACAACGAAAAACACTTCCTGTGTACAGCCCTCATGAATACTTCACTGGCCAATTAGAAGCCAGGAAATTCTATACTTGGATCAATGCAGGAAAAACTAGATAGATTCAACACATACTCATTACTGCTTTGAACATGCATGTGTAAACATCCAGATGTGTAAACATGTAACCCATCAAATGGTTGCATAACTAGCTCTATAACCTTGTAAACACCTCTTTGTGAATCAAATGACATAAATTTACATCTACACTTTACATGACTTTGAGTCAATTTTCAAATTATCCTTTTATTTTTTTTGCAAAAAATGCAGAAAAAGTAGCAAAGTGCAATATTTATTTATGATTAAGATGCCAGATTACATTCCTGAACGGAAAAAATTTATTAATTTCTTATTTCTCAGAGAAGTCCAGTGTGCCGCTTCAAATTGGGTATAAAAAAGGGGAATTCATTCATTTTTTGTTAAACTAGACTTTTAAAGAATTAAGTTTTAAGTTTTCTTGTTACCTGAAATATCTCAGCACTGTGCGCAGTTTGTCCTTAAAAATGTTCAGCATACCAGACAAATGGAGGACAAAAGAAGTGGCAGACTGAAAAAAAACATCTACAGCAGATGAGCAGTATCTGAAGGAAGAAACAGAAACAGGAAAAAACAACCCAGGAAGGACTTGAGAGATACATCTGGGCCTTGAGCTGATTTATCTACTGTTCACTGAAGCCTCATCAGAAATGGTCTCAGTGGAAGGGTGGCTGTCAAGAAGCTACTGCACATTTGTCTAGCAAAATATAAAATAATCAGTGATGCCTCAACACTCACGTATGTATTTAAAACCAACCAAACACAAGAAACTAAAGCTATAGTGCAGCGGTTTTCCAGGTTCATTCATTAGCCTAGATAAGGTCGAAATCAGTGCGTCTGTGCCGGATAATGACTGAGAGAGTTTCCACCTGCAGGCGGCATAAAGAGCGTATTAAGAATAGTGCTGTGATGATTATTTTGAAAACACAGTCTGGGACAGAGAAACCCATCTGTCAGTTGGGCCCTGGTGAGCAACTGTTTGGATAATGCAGATAAGGTTGACGGATAAGTATACTAAGGTAAACTTACTTTCAGACCCTGTGTGGGGTTAAGAGTACCGCATGGAGCTCGTAGTGCTGCTAAATATATTTGTTTGTTGTCTAAGTGTCTTTGTGTACGGATTGTTTGAAAAGATTAATAATGTAGCGGCACACGGCACCAACACTTTATACAGTATGGATGTTAATACCCTGATAAGTGAGCAGCAGGTGAATTTCATTTCTGTGAAACTAAAACTTCTCTTATTTTCAAAATCGTGTAGTTAGTTTTGGGTTTTAATGTCGTGTGCATTCCTGTTGAGTTCCCTATTTGTTTCTTTTAATGGTGAAGATTAGATATTTTCAAAAAAGGCACAAACACTCCACAATACAAGGATGGATACGGATTTTAAAAAACAAAATTGTATTCGTAGTGCAGCTTTTATCTTTAATGCATGGTGTATTTTGTTGCTTTTTGCTTTGAAAACTAAGATTGTAAATTGGCTCGATGGCTTTATTTTGGAAAAATGAGAGAAAAAAAAAGTTTGGATTGTATCACAGAAATCACACCTGCTTTGCAAAATGCTCTTTAACAAGCTTGTCTGAGCGACTTACCCAATTTGCAGATTTTGTAAATCAGTCAGCTTTGACAGTTAGCATATGCAAAGCAATTCAGCGCTGTGTTTCTGGAGATGGGCAGCACAGCGTACAGGTTCCCAATGTGAGCTGAGCCCCCTCTGTGCCTACGTGGGTGTCCTCTGGGTGATTGTAAATTGGCCATAGGTGTGTATGTGGGAGTGTATTGCTGTCTGGCTGTAATGGACTGGCAGCCTGTCCCAGATGTACCACACCTCTCACCCTAAAGTCAGCTGGGATGGCCTCGAGCTCCCCGTGGTCCTGAACTGCATGAGCGGTGAAGAAAATGGGCAGATGTACGTATGTTTCTTGAGTCAAGATGGGCATCAATAATAAATGCAGATTTCACTTAATCCAGCTATTGATAACACTCTGACACTGATAACATCAGCATTGCATCCTGCATCCCGAAAGACTTGTTAGCATCGTTTTAGTCTGATGGAAAAATCCACCCGTACATGTGGGTACTCTACCTAGCCAAGCCGGTGGGGCAGAACCGTCTACTGCAGATGATACCTGTGCTGACTTTGGCCCCATCAATTCTGCTGGCACAGAGCAGCCTTGGCATTGTCGTTCCTGTCGTTTCTCCATGCCAGTGTAGCAGCAGGTGTCACACCTGGCTGTGGTCTGGCAGTCTATTAGCCCATTGATCACCGGCTGTCCGCATGCGCAGAGAAGGAAAGTCCCTCTCAGTTTTCCTATCACTGGTTCCCGTTGCTGCAAACATGCAATCGTACACTTCCTGGAAAACACGGACTCACCAGGTGAAAAGGTTTTCCTGCGGGCGTGCACTGAGGGTAATGCTTGCCCTTTTTTGACGATGGTTTCCCATGATGAGCATAAACATAAAAGGATGTGCAAATTACACAGTTATGTTTCGGATACATGGACAAGAACTCATAGAATGCTTTTTTCTTTCACTTGCTCACTGAAAGCATGTTTCAGTGAGCAACTCTGGATTCAGTATTTTGCCCCAGGCATGCGCGACTGGGGTCGAACCATTAACCATCCTATTAGTTGATGCCTCGCTCTACCCTCTGAACCCAGCTACCACAGTGAGCCACAGATGAACGTGAAGTCATTGTGATTTAGAAAAAAACCCAGGAAAACTGTATTTTATATGCCTTCTGTAGTTCTCAGTTTTAATTCTGATAATTTAAATCCCTATTTGAACACTGAGGGGGAACAAAAGACAATCATCTGTAACGATCCGTTTCAGTGTAAAATTCCCGTACTTGCTAACTTTGTGGAACTTTAACCACAAGTCAGATTTAATTTCCATTTTGAAGAGCTAATTATGAACATCGAGCTGAATGAGGTTTCTCAAAATAGCATCACAACAGAATCGCAGCCACCTGTTATTTTGCCATTCAAATGATGTGCGGGAGCGACACACACACGAGGCTTTGCCCAGATCAGGATGGATGTTTCTGCTTTATTTTACAATGGCCCAGATTTCACCATCCATTCAGCAGCCATTCAGATCATTGTCAGTTCAGATTAACTTTATTTTTTCAGGATGAAAGAAAACCTGAACCCTTGAGCCCACAGCGAGGAAATCCCACGGCTATATTTATTTTCTTTCTTTTTGCTGCCATGGTTTTTTGTCCGCCTGTCTCCTCAGATGGAAGAGTCACTGTAAATTAGTACATAGCTATTCTGGATCATCACATTTATGTCATGATTAACTACAGGAGGTGGACTCAGAAGGAGGCAGTCAGGAGTGTGAAGGAATTTCTTGTAAACCAGCAAAGATTACCTAAAGCTTCTGCATTTTTTTTTTTTACACACAGCCTGACACACCCTTCCCAGGGATTTTAGACTCTTCCCTGTATTAAATAAGGGATCTTTTGCATATTAGGCAAATGCTTTAACCACTACACTAGGATGCCACTCCTTCCAAAATCCTAAATGGCAGGTGATTCTTTAGGCCAGAGGAAGGCAGACTGTACATAGTGGAAAGTATCTTGAGAATCAAGGGAAGCGAGTGGCCTGACTGGGGAGTCTTCTTGATGCAGACGGGGAATAGGCAAGCAGGTAAGTAAACAGGTGAGAAACCTAATTTTCATTCTTTTCCTTTGCAAGTTTTTCGGAAGTCACTTTTAACAGGTGTGTTTCCTAAGACAAAAATTTTACTCCTTAGCCACAAGCACCGGGAGAGGAACCAGAGAGAGAGGATGAAAATCCTTATTATGAAGCTAATGATAAGTAATGCACACAAAACTAGAGCCTGATTACTGCTACTAGAGCAATAGCGGTCTGCAGGAGCATGGAAGAATGAGTCGCTGTGGATGATCAGGAAATACAGGAGACAGATATGGGGACTAGCGCTGTGCGATACTGGAAATTTTGGTGAATACAGGGCCAGTAAAGCCGACGCTAATACCGATACCAAGACCGATACTTGACCTTGATACGTGGCCTTATAAAGGCAGTGTATGTAGGGGAGTCATGATTTATGAGACACATTGTCAGTTTGCTGAATCTGACCATAAATGAATGACCACTAAATCACTGTTTTTTTTACTTTTCAGTGCATTTAGTTGATAAATAAAACACACCTTTCAGCTTTTCGTGTCTCTAGAACAGTTTAGGTTAACTTGTGCTGTTTAAATGTGCTATATAAACATACTTGCTAACCCCGGACCCAGCCTTCGCGTCTAAGTGGGCCGGGTCCTCCAAAAGCCGGGTAGACCGGAAGTGAGTGGCTGTGACGGTCCAGCCTTCAGAATTATGTCACGAGCTCTCTCGGTGGAGTGAAGCTCTTCCGTCTGCTCCTTGCTATCTAAATATAACCGGGCACTGGTGTAAATTCTCGACCATCTTACATTTCTGTTTAATCAGTTTTCTGTTTGATGTTTATTCAGCTGTGTGAAAACCTGGCCGAGGGATTAATAAAGTTTTATTTAATCTAATCTAATAACTTTAATCTCAGCCAAACCAATTTACTCACGAACAAATAAAACACTGAAAACAACCCAACAATAACATGTTTAAGTTATTTAAGTGACTTATACATCATGTTTAACCTGAGTAGCGAAAGACCGCGGGGGTTTGAAAACGATGTGCCAGGAGTTTGCCGTTCTCGTCGGCTCAGATATTTGAAGTTTACACAGCTACATTCTTGAGTGCAAATATGCTAAAAGTTTATTTTGTGACCCAGAAAAAGTAATAAGAGTAATATTAAAACTAAGTAGCTGCAGTAGTGGTAGCTATTATTGGAAACTGGAACTGGCTGGGCCATTCTGGGATATGGTGGGTCCGGGAGATTTTCGGGAGGGGCCCCTGAAATTCACGATTCTCATGGAAAAATCGGGAGGGTTGGCATGTATGTATATAAATAAACTTGACATTCAACACAAAAGGCTTATTTTGCTGTAGTTCATATTTGAGGCGAATTTGAAAAGAGAGACATAAAATAAACAAAATCAAAAGTAGAGTATTGATTCTATTATGGTAGTACCAGTGAGATATCATTGCCAGTGTTGGTATCGATGCTATCGATATCTGGATCGATCCGCCCATCCCTACTGATGACTGAAGCATGGGACGACCTGCTGATACCCCTCCTCCTGATCCAGCAACCTCCAACCTATAGAGAGGGAGGGAGCACATCGGTATATGTGTGGCGCCACAATGACACTATTCATGGGGTAGGAAGGGGTCACTTAATGCTGAAATTGATATAAATCATGTGTAATGGCCTTCGCGTCCACCAGATCTCATTCTGGTTGAACACTTTCTGTACAGGAGTCTTATTTTGGAGGGGTGAAGTGTTGTACAGTGTTTCGCTACTCATTAAAACCATTAAAGTCCTAAACAATCAGTGCAAAACACTGATTCAGAAGCTTTATAATACTTTTTCCTTTAATTCATCACCTGCTTGTTTTCCTATTCACAGCATCTTCCTCTGATTTGCTGGGAAAAGGTGACATCACTGAATACCTGAGTGTCCGAGTCCTCGTTTGACTCCTCATGAACAATTACGCTGCAATCTCACCTTGATCAAAAATGTAGCTTTAAAGTACATGGCTGATGTAAAAGTGACCGGCGTCCTTGGTGTTTTTCCGCACACCATGTTCCCACTGTGGCGATGTCAAAATAGAGCACGTAAGTTGTTTTTTCTTTTTTAAATTGTTGCTCTGCCTCTGCACAGTCTGTGTGGGCTGTGCTGGCTAAAGTCGAAACAAACACAATTGTAGCCATGGCCAGTAGGCAGGAAGAGGCAACAGCATCTGTCGAGTGAGGCTGTTATTTGTTTACCTCAACTTCTCTGGTTTTCTTCTCCCCAGGACACTTCTCCACCTGCTTGGAAGGAAGAAATAACACAGGATGGAAAGCCAAAAATGCCAGCTGTGACCCTACGGGGCTGTCAAACATCCATCCGTTGCCGGCCTTCGTCGGCTGTCCGTTTTTGTCCAGATTAGTGCGGTTAACAGTCATCTGAGTGCGTACTACTCACCTCATCAGCCAGGAGAGTTGGAAGCGTAGTGCGAAGGGTCCAGGCGATATCTCTCAGAGGCTCTCAGTCTGGCTTCCCCCCCCCACCAGTCTTTAGTAAGCAGCCTGAGCTATCGACTTGGGCATTCATCTGTAATCATTTCTCTTATTTAGCTGAAATTGATTGAAATGAAGCACCCACACAGGGGTCTAGCCGAGTAAGAGTGCCAGCTTGAACTTTGATGCACATAAAAAAAGGTCAGTGGGTGAATTTTCTGCTCTTCAGTTTTCCCCGGGGCAATAAAATCAATAAGGGTTGCAAAGCAGCTTGTTACTCCATCCACTAGGTCGTGTGGTGTCGAATCATTTTACTTGGGTAAATCACAGCAAACATTACCTCTCTCTGAGTGGCTGGATGGTATAAAGCAGAGAGGCAAGGATAGTGGGAACGTCTCGTCTCTCTTTAATGTTCATTCTCATTTTTGAAGGGGGGGAAAGGATTTCTTTCCTCTAAATGCCCCATTAGTTTTATCATTTAATCCGGCCCTGTTTCATCTGTTCCTCTGCATTATTTCAGAGTCGGCTCTCCGTCCATCTTTCTGCGCAGACACGCCAAAGACGGTAAATAATGCACCGGCACCGAGCTCCTCGGAGATGAAAAACCATTAAATTAATAGTTTGCTACACTGAATATCTGCTTTCATTATTACCTCTTCCGCTACTTTTTGCTTTACTTCTCGCACACCCGTCGGTCTGAGGCCCCTGGCTCATTTCTTCTTGTCAGGTATGGATTGTATTCCCATTATCATTTTTGCTCCTTAAGGTATGCAAGAGGCAAATGACAAGGTAACGCTGTTGCAAATGTTCCCCGTGTTTTTCATTAGCATGGCTAGACTAATGCAGGGTTTACTGACCTGGGAACAGCAGGTGTACTCCACTGCGCTGGCACCTTCAAGCGGCAGCACTTCATTAGTCGAAGCAATTACTTTTGGGCAGTCGGTGTTTCACCTGGGTTCCATGAGTGTGAATGTCTGTAACTAATTGAGAGTATGGACCTACACCTCATGAGCAAGTCACACTGACCCTTGAGTGATTGTGCGGGAAAGAAAAGTTTTCTATAGTTTTAAAAGACGACTGAGGACAAAAGACCTTGATCACAGTAGTAACAAACCCTAAAATAAATATTTTAGGCACCATACATATATATATATATGTGTGTGTGTGTGCATGCAGGAACTTGCAGGTCCTGAGGAATGGCTTCTTAGAATGGTGTAATAAAGTCGAATGGGATCCTGCACCTTAATTATCATTATAAGTTCATTAAATGCTTACAGTTGATGGTTTGGAGCATTTTTTTTACAATGACAGAAGAACTGCCTTCAGCTTCACAGAAAATTACATTTTAATCAGATCCTTTCACATTTTCTGATCATTCATTAGTGTTTTAAAGTTAAAGTTTACTCCTTTTTTTAAAAAAAAAAAAAAGGTCATAATTAAGAACAATGTCAGCAGTAATTAGCAGCTACAGCCAGAAGGTATACATGTTTTATGTTTTTGAACTGCAGGGTGTATCAAAGAGAATCGTCCGATCTCAGAGTGCTGTAACTCTGCAGCCATTCACCAGTAACAATCGAAACACATCGAAACAGGAAGCAGTCATTCCGGGCAGACATTCCCAAATTTAATTCTATTACAGTCTATTTCAAACTCCAACAATCTTAATCCCCCCCCTAACCCTTTGATCGCAGTTCTGATTGTGACCTGGACTTAATTTGAAGTGTTTGATTTTTCATTAAAAGCCTTACCTCCACTCCCTGTTTGCCAATCAGAATTGTAAATATGTCAAATCTTTAAGTGCATGAATTTGTTTTATTAGTTAGATTTTTCTATGTGAATATTTAATTGAGTGTATAAACTAAAAAAATATATTTTGAAGTGATTATTTTTTATTTGCTTGCTGGGCACCGCTTAGGTGACCTGCTGTATATACTGATAGGCTACTGGAGGCGCCTGGGATTGACATTATTATAATGAATAAAATTATGAATGGCACTGTGCTGTCAGGTTGTGACCTAGTGTGCAACACCATCTGGAAAGTATCTGATTGCCAGTCATGCATTTTTCAGCATGACAATGATCCCAAACACACTGCCAGAGCAGTGAGCACACAGTAGAGCACCATCAGTCACGATCCTGTGACTCTGACAGTGTTTTGTGTTTTCTAGACTCTTAAGTTCTGTCATTATTTTCAGTTTGATTCTTAGTTTGCTTACAGTTTAGTTTATCATTTGTATCGACCTCTCGTTACAGGTGCTGTTTGTTTTGTATTAGTCTGTAGGTTTTATAGTTACAGCTCTCTGCTTCCCTCATGTTCCCTTCTCTAGCTTTAGGTGTTCCCGTTATGTTACTTCCTGTTTTATTTTGATAGTCTTTATCTCATGTGTTAGTTTTAGTTTTACTTTCCTCAGTCTCTCCAATTATTTGCACCTGTGAGTTCCCCGCAGCTGTGTGTTATGTACCCTCAGTTTGTTTCTGCTTGTTGTCGCTTTTACTGTGTTTGCTGTGTTGTTCTGTCGTCCCCCGTGGTTCCTGAGTTCCTGGTATTTCCCCCAGCGTTTCCTCTGCTTATCCACGGACTTGTTATTTAGTTGCCTGATGGACTGCTGTTACGCCTACGATTAATGTTCATCTGTATTTTGATCCTAGCCAGCTCACGACTCTGCTCTGGGCATCCTCGTTCACCATTAACCATGACAACTATCAGTCACGGACTGACCTTTTAAGAGCCCGGACCTCAACATTATTAAAGCAGTGTGGGATCGTCTTGACAGAGAAGTCAACAAAAAACAGCCAACATCCAAAGCTGACTAAGAGAGTTCCCAGGCATTGACTTTCAAGCTTGTTAGAGTCGTACAAACTTTCTTTTGTTTTATATACTGTACTTCCATCTCTGTTTGCACATGTGCCTTTAGATTTCTCCATCTGTTTCTCATGTTCCTAGCAAAACCTAAGGAGATGTGGGTATTTTAACTTTTGCACATAGCCATAAACTAGGATATTAAAATATGCAAACAGCAGATGGACAGACAGACATTTCAAAAATCACAAATTAGTCAGATGGGCTAACATTGCGAACACAGAAAGGAGCACAGTTCCTACTTCTTTATTTTTACTTTTTTGGAATCAGATTTGGCTTTAGGGTCAAAGCTGTTGAATTATCACCTCAGCGGTGAGTGAATCCTAAACTGAGAGGCTGTCAGCCTGGGGCCTGTTCCTGTAAATGCTCTCACTCTCTTGCAGTAGTGCCGTGTCATACTCCATACCAAGGAAACACAGGGGCAATAATGCCAATACTGATGCCGATACTTTTAACCTGTAATGTAGGGGAGAGCTTTTCAGATTCTGAGCACATCTGACAAATAAATCACTGTGAGCTTTACTTTCCAAAATAATTAGCTAAATGTGCCTGTCTCTAAACCCAAAGTACTTTGGGTCAAATGTGTGTTTTTCGCCTGTGTTTAAGGCTATAAAAAAAATAGACATGACAGTCATTACAAAAAGGCTCAGACATTTTTCATCGTGCATGTTTAAAGTACAGTTTTTCATTCCCAACAATACAATTAATTTAACACAGTTCAGTAGAATACACGCTGAACTAAGAGGACAGGGTCAAAGTATCGACCATCTAGTACTAGTATTGATCTGATACCAGTTTCATCTATCTTACACCCCATGTTATTCAAAAACCTGACTGTGCATCATAGCTGGCAATTATCTGACATTAAAACATTACTGGACAGCAGCCTTCACATGAACTATATATAATATAATATAATATAATATAATATCTTTGGGCTACAAGGAAGGAAAAAAATGTTTTGCTGAGGTGTTTCCGGATCAGTTATAAAATATCACCCTCTATATTTGTCTGTGAGACCTCTATATTTATTTCCTGACTACCTTCTCGGTAAACACCCATCTCATCTCCATATTTATATCCTCCCAGTGCACCTTTGGCATTACTCTTTATCACCCGGAATAATAAACTCTTACGTCTCCTTGTTACCTAATTATATGGTTGCTGTAAAACCCTACAGTCGACGCGCGTAGCTGCATATCCCATGTGACGCATTCGGCTGATTATCAACAACATCATCAATGTTTTCACTTTGGCTCTGTCTCGGTAAATAAATGCTCTTCCCGTGATCCCATCTGGTCTCAAACCGCTCTCATCGCAGCTCAACTTATTAAAATAAAGATGAATGTTTCCGACTAATGAGATCATGAATAATTTCAGCTAAGTCAACAGGTGACCAAATTTGAAAGTTTGCTGCGAGACACCCCGCGAGACAAACGCGCACAATGCCACAACAAGGGAAGCCAAATGTAAGGCCAGTGCTCCCGTTCACCCTCTCTCGCCTCTCCGGGTGACTGAGACAGGACTACAAGACGCAGACATATGCGCTCTGCTGCGGGCCCCGGCTTTAAGGGAGCGCGCTGTGCAATGTGCACCACCTGTGCGCTTACCGGCTGTAGCTACAGTCGCTACGACAGGCTCAGCGGAGGTCATTTGCATACTTTATGATTCCAGGTAAAAGGGGACAGCGATCATGAGAGACAGGCAGGGAATGAGAGAGAGAGAGATTGCAAAAGGCTTTCTGCGTCACTCATACGGGCTGCCAGTTAAAACTGCTCTTAATCCATCTTTAAGCCCCAAGATGTGCTGATGGGTGAAAGCCAAACAACTTTGAGGTAGGTTCCTTCTTCTTCTTTCTGAGAGGGTGAGAGTTTGTTTTTCCTCTAACAGGACACGTGTTTTGTGATGCCGTCTTTCTGGTGTTCTTCTGCGTTTTTTTCTTTTTCGTTTTTTTGTAGCTTGCTCTCTCTACTCCCGAGGCTAGCCCAGGCTCAGACTCTGGGAAGCCAAACACACTCCTCTCCTTTTTATTCCCCCTCCTGTCTTGTCTGCAGCGGATAAAACAGAGCGCCCAGAGAAGCGATTATCTTAGTGGGGGAAAAAATAATAATAATAAACTCTTCTGGAGGCTGGCTACATTTAAAATGTCAATAAAGAGGGCTGAGGAGGATATAAGGGATTACAGTTTATACCTATTTGGGGGGTTTTGTTTTACATAATAACCAAATAACATGAAATACTTGCTGTTTAGTGTTTGGTGTCAGGGAACTTAAACGTCCTCATCCTACAGGTGGACAGATCGAATATCATAGTATCGATACCACCACTGCTATTGGTATTAGATTGATCAATACTTTGTTTGTATACTCTAAGTTCAGTGTAGCTGAAATCATGGCACACTGCTCTCCGCTACATAAGCTGCCTTTATAAAGAAAAAGTATTGGTACCTTGCATTTATTCTGTATTGATGTCAGATTGATACCACAATTTGCAGGATGGCACAGCACTAGCGTAACAGCTGAGTTAGAAGGGAGAAAAAGGGAACTTTAACCCATGCTGAGCAACCTTACTCCCATGCTAATGATTTACTCAGTGCCAGGGCTGCTTCGACAGCCAGCGAGCTAAGTATAAGCAATGCCGCATAGCGTGTACCTTTGTACGTGTCTTAATGAGTCATTTAAACGCCAGCGATTACTTTTTTTTTTTTTTAATTCATCAGTTTAATTTATATCTAATGAATGAGTAATCAGGGCCTGAAAATGACTGACAAGTTGATCCGAGTAGATGAGAGCTTAGAAGTATTACTTCCCTCTAACTAATTACATGTAATGACCGCTTTAATATCAGCAATAGCGTTCTGACTTATAATCAGTTTGACAGCTTAAGGTTTGTGTGAACAAAGGGAGTAATTGGTGCAAAAATCAGATGCAGGTTAAACAGGTGAACAAAAAAAAAATGTTTTGTTCAGCGTGCAGATCACAAGGACGTAAAAAAGTTTTCAAAAGAAGTTGTTAAAAGAAAACTTTATATAAACTAGCACTGCAATCCCACTGATGCCATCAGCAAAACCCCTGATTAGGCTGATCATTTCAATTTAAGCCATCTGTGTTAGAAGGATACACTCAGTGCTTACTTTGCTCTCTAGTTTACAGTTTTAGAAATGACCTATCGTGGCACAGATTAAACAAGGTGCTGTAAACGTTCCTGAGAGATTTGTGTTTATGTGGACAGATGTGAATCTCGTGCTCCGCCACAAATCTACCGGATCTACTGTAGGTTTCTTTCTGGTAAAAGGAAGTTTTTCCTTCCCACTGTTGCCAAAGTGCTTGCTCATAGGACATTGTGTGATTAATGGGGCTCTTGTGATAAAAGGCACCTTGAGGTGACTCGTCTTGTTATTTGGCGCTATATAAAAAACCAAAACACAAACATCTGATGATGCAGAGCTGAGCACTTTCTTTGAAGTGTGTGCTTTATTTATTCTCAGAACTAGCTTGTCAGGCTAATTCTGCAACAGCATACTCATGTTAAACCATCTTCTAAAGCAAAGGCATAATGGGTAGATGTCCTTGTCAGCCCAGTAGGTAAATAGATGTGTAGTGCTTTTTTCCCTCCTCTTTATAATAGATTCTCTCTTTACAGTGTGGCGACTGTAGAGAGAAGTATTTCATTTATTTAGTTCATCATACTGTTATTATCTTATCCAGAGTGTTCCAGGGCTCATTATTTACATCTGATGTTGAGTCTTTAGATCATTCCTAACATCTAACACTGTGCTGCTTGTAAGGAGACCGACCTTGCTGCAGTTTTCAGAAGCTTATGTGTACAACTGTGAGCAGTGGGGTCAAGAATCTCTTTTTATACCAAGTATTATACTTACATTCCTGAGATTTCTATGTGTGGCTCTAAAAGAAAATTAAGATCCATCTTTGGGTCGCTTGGCAGAGCTGGCACAGGGACAGGCAGGAGACTTGCCTGAGGGAGAGCACAGGGAGGGGACTACTTGCTGGTGAGGTGCAGTGTTAGAGTGATAGCAATGCAAAGAGAAATGGCAGATTCTTGCAGCTTCATCACTTCGATCCTTGTGTCCTACAGCTGGATATAGGTTAACAGACGAAGGCTAGATGGGTCTTCATCCTTGCATCCGCACGTTATGCCGTTTGTATTGGAAATATGTGGAAATATGCACTAGTTATTACAGCAGGCAGGACTAAAAGCAACAAAACTAAGGTGTTGGCATTTGCAGCTAGTGTTAATACATCAAGCCGATTGGGAAAAGGAAAGATGTATACATTTATACACCTGGCTAAACGTAATGCAGTCTGACATAGTAGTTCTCCGGAAGCTAGAGCAGCCACCTTGAAATTATTCCAAACTCTATCAAGGTTATAATGTTTTAAACAGTTTTATAGAGGTGTTAATTCCATTTCGCAAGATGTACTTGCAAGACGCTGTTAAATTGCATTGCATTATAGAGAGGGGTAATATAAATGGGATGGCAGAAATGTTCGTCAGTGCAACACAAAACACCTGAACAGGAATACAAACGATAACCTCCAAAGCGTGCACAGAGTTTGATCATGTGCATTGATTCAGGTCGATCTGACGAGGGTGTTTTGTTTTGTTAGTGTTTTGAAAGACAGTGAGATCATCAACCTTGAGCTAAAATGACCAAGACTGGAGACACAAGCAGCTTGAGAGCCCAGGGTTTCTGTGACTCTCAAACTCACAATGCAACAAATGGAAGCCCTGCATTTAGCAGCGTTTTAAGGGGAGAAAAGAGGTTTTGGAGCATTCTGAGGATATGAATGGACCAAGGAGAAGTGGATTATGGAGTGGCTTTAAAAGTTTCTGTGGACATTTTAATGTTGTCTTTTACCGTGAAACTGGGTCTGAATCCATTGTAGTCGCCATGAATTCAAACTGCAGTTTTCTGTGAAGCAGGTAGAATAAAACGTTTCAGTCCTTTTATGGATGTTTGAGTAAAAGTTGAGTGCACCTCAAGTGCAGGACTGTTGCTAAAAGAAACTGTTTACCGAGGTTACTTTTTTTTGGGGGGGGGGGGGGGATAGACTGACGTTATGATGCTACTACATGTGATAATGCTTTCCTCAGCTATCAGTAATGTAGGTATTGCAGTATGATACCCACATTAACGAGATCACCACAATATAGCTATTCTGTCATACTCGATACAAAGCAATATCTGTCATGTCATTGTGCCTTAAAATTACAAGAACCAGGTATTGTGTATGCATTCACTGCTAGCTGGGTCACTCTTTTAAATGTTACCCTCTTTCATCACGAGACGTTGTGACTGGCAAATCAAATTGTGTGAGACTTTATTGAGCTTGTGCATGATTTAAGAAAATCACAAGTGTATTGACAACTCCATCATAACAGCAAATAGTACAACGTATTTTCTAGTGCTGTCAGCGTTAATCTCGCTAAAATGACGTTAACGCCATAGCAGCATTAACACGGCAAATCGGCGCTAACGCATTAACGAGCTAACTGAGCTAACTGCGCTAACGCCTTGATGCCGTGCAGTTCCACACACCGGGCGATCCGCGCTAACTCGCTAACGGAGATTTGCCACGTTAATGCAGTTACATCATTTTAACGAGATTAACACTGACAGCGCCGGTGTTTTCATATAACAAATAATAATTAAAAACAATGTGCTGCAAAATTTTTATCAAAAGCCACACATGCATGTTCAAAATGTGTAAAGACATACAAACACAATCAGCCATACAGTCAGACATTCATTCCAAACTATACACTTCCATACACACAAATAGATTGAAACTATAGCTCATAATTAAAGGGAAGAGAGGGGAATTGAAAGTAAAAATTTGGCTTTGTGAAGAAGGACATAAATTTTAGACTTTTAGCTGCATTTTCACTAGTCTCAAATAAATACAGGGCCAATACTTTTAACTCATAAAGGCAGCTTATGTAGGATGGAGCAGTGCGTCGTGATTTGTGAGAATTGTCATCAATTTGCCAAATCTGAACACAGTTTAATGACCACTAAATCACTGTGATTTTTATTTTTTAGAGTAATTAGTTAATACAAGAAAACACAGCTTTCAGTTTTCATGCATTTTTAAGCTGCGACAGAAAGTGCCTGTCTCTAAAGCACTTTCTGTTGTTTAAATGTGCTATATAAAAACATTATTATTATTCTTTTTTTAATAGTTCATGTTAGACTTTTTTTTTTTTCATTATCAGAAACTAATAAAACTATTCTATTCATTTATTTGGAATATATTTATTCATTTTTATTTTTATTTATCTTTCTTGACCTCACTGTCTCTGCCTTTACCTGCAACAACGCTTGTGATCAGTGTTTAAAGACTATAGGTTGAGTTTGACTGTGTGAATAGGCAGTACACGTAAGCTGTAAACAAATTTCCCTTTTTTGGGACGAATAAAGTTATCTCAATTTGAATGTTAGTTATCGATTTGGTATCGATACTATCAGTAGTTTGATCGTCCTTCCACCCTAATAAAAATGTGTTTTGAGTAGTTGTTTAAAACAAATCAACAAGCTCAGAGTGATCGCCTCTGGTTTCAAAATCAAAGCGCAGGACGGTTAGGAGCGTCAGAGAGGTCTCAAAAGCTGTGAATATGAACAGAGGCCTGTCCTTGTAGAGCTTTATATGTTAATAATCAGATTTTCAAAAAGGGAATCTGCACCGACTGGAGACGAGCCATGGAGCACTGAGAGATCCAGGCGGGAGAAGATTAAAATGTACTAAATCAATATCATCTATACTTTCCCCCACTCTCAGTGTTTTGCATCACAAAGCTGTGATTATGAAGTCAGAGTTTTTTCTTCTGTATTCAAATGTGATCCAAAAGTGCAGGTGTCAGTTTTAAGGATCCTTTGAACACCTTTGATAAGCTT
The DNA here is from genome assembly GCF_056152115.1 of Neolamprologus brichardi. Taxonomy (NCBI): domain Eukaryota; kingdom Metazoa; phylum Chordata; class Actinopteri; order Cichliformes; family Cichlidae; genus Neolamprologus; species Neolamprologus brichardi. Next base: position 37,796,211 of record NC_142106.1, on the reverse strand, counting down.
TAATTGAGTGTACCCCTGTTATCTTGATATAGCGCTATCTCTTTGAACACCAGTGATTGGTGTATTGGTGTCTAATGGAGTAAAGCAGCACGATTGAGGCGACGTGCTTGTCGCTGTAGCAGCTGCGCTTAATACAAATAGTACCTTTTCCCCAGACTTGCCTTCTCCGCTGTATGATTTCCCGCTGTAGCAAAGCTGTATGGAGCTCGCAATCGAGATACTTGGAGGGGAAAAAAGACGGATTGGACAAAGGAGCGCAGGGACCATTATACCCTTCACAAGGCTATGGCGACCCCCTTGTAACTGATGTTGCAGTCATTTGCTGCTGTCCTCTGCTCTCATGCTCTATGACAAATATCTGTTTTCTCTTTCCATCATCCTAAGGGCTGAAATAATGCACTTTGCTGTCCCTACTCCCCAAATGCCAGGCATGCATCAGCACTTATATCCTCTCAATACGCTCCTTTCTTCTTCTGTTCCTTTTTTTCTCCAGCGCTATATTCTTTCCCTTTTCTCTCATTCCTTGATTTTTTTTTCTTGGGGCTTTCTTTGGAGCTAATGATACAGTGAAAAGCTGATGCCGGCGCCTGATGGCCGTAGTCTTGTGAAGACAAAAAAATAAAAAGAGAAAGAACTCATTTCAATTTTTCTTTGTGCTCCAAGTCGTAGATTAAAATGATGATCTGAAAAACACTTCACTTGTATGGTTTTTGTTCTCTGGAGAACTGTGTTCGCTGTGTTTCGCAACACTGCGGCTGCAATGCAAATCACAATCAGACTCCTCTCTTGTTACTTGTTATCTCTTCTTTAGATGTGAGATCGGAAGAGAGTCCTTGAGCTCGGGCTTTTCCACAACGCTCACCCACACACGCCGTCTTTTACAGACAAATCTCTCTCTCTTTGTTTCTTTTTCCTAGATACCAATGCAATTCACACACACAGATTTTTCTGACATATGGCTCAAGTCTATTCTGAGAGATGTTGTTTACCCTTCATGCCTGACGTGATTTCAGATTGGAGGTGGTGCCAAGCTGTCCTTCTCCTGCGTGTTACATATGAACGCGAGGCTTGAAAGCTGGGCGAGACAAATCGGCAGACCAATTACGAAAGCATTTGATGCACTCAAGTGCCCATGCGTGCTCTAGGCCTCCGTGTCATGACCGAGGTCATCGGGCGCTTGTGGAGGTCCGAAACGAACTCCTTAAAAATACACACGAACCGTGAAATATTGAGCAGCGCACTACAAGAAAAACTGCTTGCGTGTCTGATCGTAATCCATTTATCTCTGAACAATATGGATAGTTTGCCAGCAGCAGTAACGGCATGATTCACTTAAATTGCCCTCTATAATAATATAACTTGGCATTGGTGGAAAAACAGAATTTAAGTGAGGAGATTCTGTGCTTCCTCCCACCAATATTCTCTAACAGATTATTGAATGGCCTTGAGCGCTCCCATTCTTTTGCCCATTAGAGCACTTATTTGGGCGTTTAGAAGTAAGGCCACATCCATTTTCTCATGACGGTAAATAAAACATCCATGAAGTAGCATTAAATAATGTAGATGCATGTGGAGGAGATGGAACCTGTGCAGAAGGAGGAAATGGAGCGTTAACAGGTGGCACATTTGTCAGGACTACCCGTGGGCTAAAAAGCTCATCCGAATCCCTGCCTTCCTCACCTGGGGCACGTACCTGGGTCTTAAATGTCTTCACAGAACATGAGATAAAGTGCTCGGAAACATGTTTTGAGCACAGATGGGTAACATAACATGGGTGTTAAATATTAATACATTTCTCTGACTCAACATGTACAGATCTGTGTGTGCGCCTGTAATTTAACTGGCAAATACATGTTTGGAAAATGTCATTTCAGGCACAAGGATAGCAAATTTGCTTAGTTTTTGTATTTGGTGGTTTGGACTGCAAGAATACAAAACTAAACTAGGAGGTACTCGAAACTAAACAAACGGGCAGAACAGGCTGCTGGTGAATGAGAGATATCGCGACAAGGAAGAAGTGAAAACAAGGGGCTTAAATAATCACAAGATCATCAAGACACAGCTGGGAAAGACGAGGCGCAGCTGAACAGAATCAACTAACAAGCAAGAGGGAAGCAAAACTGAACGACACTCAGAGTGTGAGACTACCAAAATAAAAGAGAAAACACTAAGACTGAGACTAACCCATGAATTTGACAAAGTAAGGTCAAAGTAAGCACGAAAAGGCAAAACTGACTAAAATATTATATAACTGTCACGCTGACCTAGTAGGTGTGGCTGTTACTCTTCTCTTCCTCCTCTTGCCCACTACCTGCTCTGTGCTGCTGCTTGCGCGTGGCCGCTGATTAGACCTTGTGCAATCTACAGCTAAGCGCGGCCTGGTGTGCGCCGCTCTGCCAGGTGAGCTGAATTAAAGCAATCAAGGGCTGGCGTGCCTAGTAGACCTTAAAATGCATGCAGCAGTCATTTGACCCGGGTGCGACATACTGAGAGGACAGCAAACAAAGCACAATCCACTTTCCACTGTGAGGAAGACTTTGAGCTAGACGGGCTATCGGTAAGCTCTTGGACTCATATTTGCTGCTTATATGTTTGGGAACTGTGGAAGCTCAATTGTGGAAATGTATTTATGTTTTGGGAAATAGTTACTGCATTTAAGTTAAAAAAATTATATTGATATTAAAATGAATGTTTAAGTTTGAATAAATTATTTATGTAGATAGTGTTTCCCACATATATGTTAATTAATACTAAAAATAGTTACCCCAAATCCTTGGTTTCAAACTAGCTGGTCAAAATAAATTTGAGTGAAATTCAAAGTCTGGTCTTTTTCAAGTGTGGGCACCTCACAGACAGAGAACACTTGACAGTGAAAAACCGCCCTGGCCAGTAAAGAAACCGGCCTTGACCAGTGAAGACTCCACGAAAGCTCACCACAAGGACAGAGAAGACTCCACCTGGGGGCCTGGAGGAAATCGCAATTTGCCGTTTGCCTGTCCAATCAATAACCAAGAAAGCAGCATGGCTGAGTCCAAGTCACTCAAAGAGCTGAAAACAGAGCGAACCACTGCAAAGAGACTGTTTTCCAGACTCACCAACTATATAATACGGACCCACATGGATATGTCTGTAGAGGAGCTACAGGATTCCTTCAAGAGACTCACAGCAGAGGGCTCCAAAGTGATTGACGTGAATGAGGAGCTTGAGGCCGCCTACATCACGCAGTGTGAAGCAGAGGGCACACCGGAGCTGATGGGCCAACAGAGAGCAGACGTCGAGAAAAGAATGTGAGCAGAAGTTGAAGGAGGCGAAGCACCTGATCAGAGAGACACTGTGGACATCATATGGTGAAAAAGAACTGACCCTTGCTCTAAAATCAGCAGAAATGGTGTGTGAGAACGTCACATCCACTCAGCCTGATACACCCCTGGAGGCATATGATTTTATGCTCCACCATCTGGAAGAACTGGTGAAGAAAGCTAAGCAGGCACACCAGACATGGAACCGCTGGGCTCCACCTGCTGAGAGGCGAGATTGTGATCGTCGACTAATGGAGCTCGAAACCTGCCTTCCAAAGCTGATGACTCATCAGAACTGGTTTGACAAGCTGCTTGCGTACCTCCAATCTCAAGAGTCCATCTACGAGCAGTTAGACCAGCTGAGAGACATCGACCCTGCCAAGGCGAGAACAAAGTTCCCAATAAAGTACGCCCGTACCAAGTCAGTTAAATCCAGTACTGATCCAGCAGGCTGCATCATCTGTGGGGACCCGAAGCACAAGAGAAAGCTCTACATCTGCAGACGGTTTAGAACCAACACAAAGTTACAGGAGAAAAAAGATGCAGTGCAGCAACTTGGAGCCTGCAAGAGGTGCCTCGAGATCCACGACGAACCCTGCAGAAAGACGACTTACCTGTGTGGAAATCCAGAATGCAAAGACCAGTATCATTACCTTCTTTGTCCCTTGCCACGACCCTTATCACAAAGGCCCAAGTCTGGTCCGGCGAGAGCTGAGGGGAGGAGGTACACAGAGGTTCAAGAAGAGTTCATCTCTAAACTATCGCCAGAGCTAGCGCAGTGGTGTCGGGAAGCTTTCTGCAACGTCTCATCACGAGCCTTCAACTCCATGGCAGCAGAGAGAGGTCTACTGGAGGAGACTGGTCTAAAAGAGTACCCTGTGATCCTGATGCTCCTTGACGTCATCGCCAATGATGGGCAGAGAATTGGGACACTGATTGATCTAGCATCTGACACAAACTACATAACCCATAAAGCTGCAAGTAAGCTCAACCTTCGCAGTGAAGACGTCATGCTTGTCATCCAGGGTGTCGGAGGTATGAAGGTGTCTGTGGCAACTAAGCGCTACCTTCTCAAGATCTGTGTCAACACCTCAAGAGGAACTTTAAAGCCTCACCAGTTAGATTGCTATGGTCTTGACAAGATTGCTGAAGTGAAAAGACATGTTCCACCTCAGAAGCTACAGAAGATCTTCCCTGACATCCCTCTCCAAGACCTCATCAGACCCAGAGAGATCCAGCTTCTAATCAGCCATAAAGAAGGCCAGCTGGTGCCCCAAAAGATCTGCTCAATTGGTGACCTGGTGCTCTGGGACGGTCCACTTGGCAAGACAATCGGGGGCACGCATCCAGACCTCTTTGAGGAAGTCACTTTGATGGCCCACACCTCCAAGACTCACTTCGCAAGATCAATGAGAGCTGCTGCATTCAAGTACCAAGAGTTCCATAAAGACCTAGTTTCCTGTCATCATCCTGATCACCCTGAGACTCTATCCACCACAGCTACCAGCAGCAAAGACTTTCTGAAGTGGTGGAAGTGGGAAAGCATCGGAGCCGCTTGCCAGCCGAGATGTGGAGGGTGTCGATGTGGGAACTGCCAGCCAGGGGGTAAAGAAATGACGCTCGCAGAAGAGAGGGAGATGGAGATCGTGAGGAAGGGCCTGACTTATTCAACTGGCGATGACCACAGCAGTGAACCACATTGGCATGCCAAATACCCATGGGTAGAAGATCCAGCAACCTTGCCAAATAACAGGAAAGCAGTAGAAGCAACGTTCATTAGAACCAAGATGAAGCTATCTAGAGAACCTGAATGGAAGACGGCCTATGCTGCACAAGTTCATGAGATGGTAAACCGCAGAGCTGCAGTGAAGCTGTCCAAAGAAGTCCTGCAGAGCTGGACTGGGCCAGTATGGTATATAAGCCACCTCATCGCGCCAAATCCACACTCGGTCTCTACCCCAGTGAGGTTGGTGTGGAACAGCAGCCAGACGTACAGAGGCCTCAGCCTGAATGACATCCTCATCAAAGGTCCTGATGTCCTGAACCCAATAAGGGCTGTCCTGCTGAGGTTCCGAGCTGGTGTCTACGCCGCCCTTGGTGACATCCGCAAGATGTACAACTCCGTCTGGCTGGAAGATCGAGAGGTCCACTTGCACAGATTCTTGTGGCATGACACAGAAGATGCAGGCATAGAAGACTATGACATAACAAGAGTCAACATTGGAGATAAACCTGCTGGTTGCGTAGCCCAAGTCGCCATGAGAGAAACTGCAAACATACCTTCATTCAGTCACTTCAAAGAAGAGAAACGTGTGCTGGAAGAAGATGCTTATGTCGATGACATCCTGACATCACACAATGACCTTGACCATCTGAGACGCCTAACAGCCAACATCGAGCACATCCTGAGAGGTGGAGGATTCTACATGAAGCCTTGGGTCTACTCCAGTCAAAGTGGGAGGGAGGAGTCAAAGAAAGAGTTGCCTCGATCAGAGCCAAAGACTATGATCCTGCCGAACCAGCTGACGGAAGATGACAACAAAGCCCTTGGCCTTGGCTACACCATCAATGATGACAAACTTCATGTCATGGTTGCAGTGAACTTCTTAAAGAAAAGGAGGAAAATGCGCCTTGGTCAAGACCTGCTCAGAGAAGAAGTCAGAGAGCAAACACCTGATCCACTCACCAGGCGAGAACTGCTAAGCCAAGTCTCCGGCCTATATGACCCACTCGGTCTTGTGACTCCCGTCAAACAAAAGGGTGCCATCCTGGTAAGGAGAGCTTTCCAAGAAGCAAAAGTAAAGCACTGCCTCGAAGACACATGGGACGCAGCCTTGTCTGAAGGTCTCCGAGAAGATGACATAAAGCTTCTGGAAGAGTATGCTGACCTGAAGAAACTGCATTTCACTAGAGCCCTGACTCCACCAGATCCCTGTGCAGAGCCCAGTGCCATCACGTTCTCTGATGGCAGTGAACAGGCATATTGCGCATTTATGTACCTTCGCTGGAGCTGCAGCCATAGTGTCATCGTGAGACTAGTAGAGTCCAAAGCCAAACTGACGCCTCTCAACCACAAAGGCGATCCTGTTAAAGCAGAGATGTGTGGCGCCGTCTTTGCTGCCCATCTGAAGACCTACTTCCAGAGACACTGCAGAATCCAGGTCAAAAAATGGTACCACCTCATCGACAGCCAGACCGTCTTGGGTGCAATCCAGCGTGAGAGCTACGGTTTCCAGACCTTCTTCGCAAACCGCGTTGGTGAAATCCGGAGTAGCACTGATGTCCAAGATTGGTGGTGGATTCCTGGGTCAGCAAACATTGCAGACATTCTCACTAGAGGGGCCAGTCCAAATGTCCTAACCGAGGACTCCGAGTGGCAGTCGGGTCCAAAGTTTCTCCAACTTCCTGAAGATGAGTGGCTGAAGAAATCTGCCGGAGAAGTCGCTGCCCAAGCTCGAGAAAAGGTCACAAAGCTACAGAAAAAGACTTTTGTTGCGGTCCTTACCAGACTCCACATCAAGGCAGCTCAGGACTCAGCACACGTAGAGTCAAGAAGACCACTGGCAGGAGTAGCAACCCAACAGCTAATCGATGAAAGGCCATTCAGCAACCTGAGAAGGCTGATTGGGACCATGGCGTGGGTCTGGAGGGTTACCAAAAAGTTCATGAGATCCAAGACCAGAGACCAAGAAAAGTGGGAGGTAGTACCATCTTCAGGTGTCCTAACAGTCAGCGAGAGACGAGATGCTTTTTGAGACCTTTGCCTAGCAGCACAAGAGGGCGTCAACTTCCCAAGCACCACAACAGACAGACTAGTCGTTTACAGAGACCAAACAAATGGACTTCTAGTTTGTGGTGGCAGAATCCAGACCTTCAAAAAAGACCGCAAAGCCGTTCCCCTTCTACCATTCCAAGTCTGATTATCCACCCTCCTTGCCAGAGAAGCACACAGCGAGGGACATGACGGAGTGGCAGGAACCTTACTGCGAATGAGAATGAAGGCTTGGGTTGTCAGAGGAAGAATTATTGCCCAAAAGGTCGTTGACCAGTGCATCATCTGCAAGAAGGCAAAGGCAAGAACCTGCAAGCAAGTAATGGGAGACTTACCTGAAGAGAGGTCAAATTCTGCTGCACCATTTGAATTCACATCCGTTGACCTGTTTGGACCCTATCATGTGAGGGATGATGAAAAGAGAAGAGTGACCATGAAAGTTTGGGGAGTTGTGTTTTGCTGTACGGCAAGCCGAGCTATTCATGTCGAACTAGTGAGCACACTATCAACAGAGAGCTTCCTGCTTGCCTACCAGAGGTTCACTTCTGTCCGAGGCCATCCCCGAAAAATCTGGTCAGATCCTGGCACAAACTTTGTCGGCGCCAAACCTGTATTAGAAGAAATGTATGCTTACCTGAGACATCAAAACAAGGAGTCGCTTGAAGAATACTCTGCCAAAAATGAGACCACCTGGGCATGGAAGAGTCTTCCCGCTGACTCACCTCACCGAAATGGGGCCGCCGAAGCTGCTGTCAGAGTTACCAAGAGAGCCCTTCATACTTTTGGCAATACAGAGGCTCTTACCTTCAGTGAGTTTCTGACAGCACTCCAGCTAGCTGCCAACCTTGGAAATGAGAGACCCATTGATGCCAGAATTCAGAGCCGAGAAGATCGCATTGACTACATCACGCCGAATAATCTGTTGCTTGGTCGAGCCACACAAAGTGGGGACTTCAAAACTATCAACTTCACAAATTATCCTTTCAAAAGGATGAAAGAAGTACAAACCATGGTCAACAACTTCTGGAGGTCCTGGAGCCAACTTGCTGGACCAAACCTGTCCATCCGCAGTAAGTGGCTTGCTGCAGAGAGAAACATTGCTGTTGGAGACATAGTTTGGCTCTGCGACCAAAATGCCCTTAGAGGGCAATTCAGACTCGCAAAAGTCATCAGCGTGAATCCTGATTCCAGAGGAATCGTTCAAGATGTGCATGTGAGGGTCTCTCCAAGTTCCAGCATTGCAGTCAAGAGTCCAAAATCTGCTACCAGAAGTCCTGAGCTGAGCACCATTTTACATCGGGACATCTGGCGTCTTGTGGTCCTTTTACTGGTGGAAGATCAAGCCAGGGACCAGCCCACCTGAGTGTGATCTTTCCAGGCAGTGCTGAGCAAAGATCGAGTGGGAGGTGTCACGCTGACCTAGTAGGTGTGGCTGTTACTCTTCTCTTCCTCCTCTTGCCCACTACCTGCTCTGTGCTGCTGCTTGCGCGTGGCCGCTGATTAGACCTTGTGCAATCTACAGCTAAGCGCGGCCTGGTGTGCGCCGCTCCGCCAGGTGAGCTGAATTAAAGCAATCAAGGGCTGGCGTGCCTAGTAGACCTTAAAATGCATGCAGCAGTCATTTGACCCGGGTGCGACATACTGAGAGGACAGCAAACAAAGCACAATCCACTTTCCACTGTGAGGAAGACTTTGAGCTAGACGGGCTATCGGTAAGCTCTTGGACTCATATTTGCTGCTTATATGTTTGGGAACTGTGGAAGCTCAATTGTGGAAATGTATTTATGTTTTGGGAAATAGTTACTGCATTTAAGTTAAAAAAATTATATTGATATTAAAATGAATGTTTAAGTTTGAATAAATTATTTATGTAGATAGTGTTTCCCACATATATGTTAATTAATTCTAAAAATAGTTACCCCAAATCCTTGGTTAAATCTTAAAACTAGTGTAAATATGTTTGGTTTAATTTAAGGAAAATAATTCTTTGTAAAAAAAAATCCTTGGTTAAGTCTCTATTAAAATATTTGCAAACTCTAAAATGTATACTTTAAAAATGTAATTGTTTATAAAAAAAGTGTAAAATGCAAGGTAGACACATTTTGTGTATTTAAGAACCACAGTTTATTTCATCTTTGTCGTTTGAAATTACTCAGCTCTGTGATTAAAAACCGATGAATGTAAAACTAACTTAAACTGGGTTAAATGATAGTTTAGACAAAAGTATTTAGTTTTAGCTATGTTAAGTGGCTTTACTGAAGCGTATATATTTTTGTTATTTCATTTGTATTCTGTATAATGCATTTAATTTATCTGAATGATTAATGAAATGTTCTTTATTTTTTGTGTTGAAAGGTTTTTCACCTACCTACCTATCCATCTACCTATCAGCTATCAAACTAGCTGGTCAAAATAAATTTGAGTGAAATTCAAAGTCTGGTCTTTTTCAAGTGTGGGCACCTCACAGACAGAGAACATTTGACAATAACAGAAACACAGACTGGGCATGGGGGAACAGAGAGCCAGAAAACAAAGAAAAATATGAATACAAAATGATTAAAACCTAAACAAAGCAAAGGTAATATTTACACTGAAAACTACAACAAGGTCAAATGGGAAACATTAAACAGAAAAATGAGTCAGAAAATGCAGGATCATGACAGCCGAGAGTCAACTGCTTAAGATTAAAACTGACACTGAAAGCGATTAAAAGTTACATTTTCAAACAGCAAAAACCAAACCGAAATAACAAAATCCACTCTGGCAACTAAAGTGAAAGTAAAATGAAAACAAAAGAAATTCAAAATCAAATAATAAAAAAAGAAAACTACATTGAAAATCCAAAACTATAGCTTTCGGGCATCAGGATACGTCTTTCTGCTGTCTTCTTTTTTTTTTTTTTTGGATCACCCATCACTACTTATTCTAGAGCAGGGGTGTCAAACATAAGGTCCCGTGGCCAGAATCGCCCTGCCAATCAGCCCAAAGAACACCTTTGGAAAATGTGAAGAATGACATACATTTTTAGACATTTAGCTGCATTTTCACAAGTCCTATGCCTTTTTCTACTGATGAAGAGCTGTTTATATAACCTAAGTAATAGATAAACAGATTACAGAAAGCTCCTGTTTTTCACTATCTGCTATAGAGAGATTTTTTTTCACAGTGCCTTAATAAAAGCAACATAAAAGCAACAACAAAACACACATCCTTTCAGTTAACAAAGAAGAATTCCTTTTTGTTTTTGAAGGATGATTTGTGTAAGTTAACAGTTTATTTTACATATTTATTTATTGCAGTTAAAGCAGTATTTCATTGCCATGTAAAAAACAACAACAACAAAAAATCTGAGATGCTGAAATTGCTCTTCTGTCCTTGTATTAAAATATCTCAGGTGTTAGTTAACATTCAGTCGTCCGGGCTTCTTAACATCAAAGCGGACGTCACAGGGTCCACAGTGCAAAATGACTTTGACATCCCAGTCCTGGAGTGTTGGTCGGGTTTTACTCACACGTAACAGATTTGTACTCGAACTGTGCTCAAAGTCAAGGTCACATTTGTGGATTTACAGGCGATTTATAGGCAGTTACCTTGGATGGATTGCGGTCCTGATAAGCTATTGGATCGCTGCCATTCTAGTTTCTTGGTTCTTTTGTTGTGTTTTTAAGTATCTTACCCACATATTTTCCCTATGTTTTCGACATCTGGTCATCTTCATCACTGCTTGTCTTATCTTGTGTCCCACCTTTCTTAAACTGTGTGTCCAGAGTTCATTCAGTTTCACCTGTAAAGTTCTGTTTTTTTACTATCCTACCTTTCCACTCGTGGCCTGTCAGTCCATCTGTTTGCTTATCGCCTGTGTTCATCGCTCATGCAAACAGTCTGTAGACTTTTGTCACACCAGCGTGATGGAACAAGTTTGTCATCAACACCTGCCAGACAGCAAGTTTTGCATATGGGCCCTTACCTTTTGTAACTATGACACTGTAGGTGTATAAGTATTAAATATGTTTGCATTTTAGAAAATGCAGAATAAATAAATTATTAATATATTATGGAAAAATGTTACATGTTTATTTCATGTATTGTTTGTAAATGTTTACAGATGATGACTTCATCAGTAAAGTTGTCACACTTTGCAGTGTGCTCTCTAACAGAAATCATGTATGTGTGAGTCCTCCACTGTTTTCTTTTAATATGTTATAAATGTTTATGTTAAATGTGTGCGTGCCCAGCTGCTGCGGTTATATGTGCAGTCAAATTGACCATTCTTACATTAATTGCTCGCATAAAAACTGTAAATTGATGTAGAAACGCAGGCTAATGCCCGTACGTAGGAATCCGTAGGCATATGTTACACCTGAGCATGTGCCTTTTCTTTAAACGCATGAAACTAATAGCACTCGGACCAAAATGCTCAGCGGACTGATTCGGATGCCACGACGAGCAGATAAATTAACCGTAGTCAGTGGGAGGACTGTCAGCTGTGGAGTTTTTAATAAAGGTCATACTTGATGTAGCAGTGTAAAAATGACACAGCAGACCTATTTGTTTATTATCTGTGTAATCAGGGGTGAGTAGATAGTAAAATATGTAATAAATATTTTATGGCAGTCTTTGGTCCACATGAAAAGTGATGCAGTTGCCCATGTATTTTTCCCCCCTGACTTTTATTGTTCTCTGGTCACTAAAGAGACTGATTAATAGACAGGGAATTTGCACAAGTGTAGTCAATGAGGCAAAGACTAGAGTCTACGTTCCTCCTTTAAAGGCAAAACAACAGCAAAAAAAGAGATTTTGCTTATATACTTGTTTAATAAGCAGTATATATAAAACACCCGCACGGTCCTTAATAAAAACTCTTTGACTGCTAGACCCGAACTGCGTAACCTCCACGAGCTGAGCCCCCGTCCTGAGATGTGCTGAGTGTAGGTGATAATAATTCTTAGAACAGGTGCTGCACCATAAGCCCCAAGGCCTGGGGAAGTGAATGATTAGTGGCACTCCCCCAAGATGCATCGCTCTTCTGTATTAAAACCAAACTCTGCCTTTTATTCCCTCCAGGGTTTATTAAGTGGGCCAGTTGCCATAGCGACGCTTTGGCAGGATATTGCCAGGATAAGCCGTAATGGGTCTCCTGACGCAGTTCACTCTGCTCCTGTGGAAGAACTTCACTCTACGGAAGAGACAAAAGGTACACTTCTGTGCACTAACACCACCACCCCTTTGCAAATCAACCTATATCTGCTAAAATTGGTCAGCAATGGAGAGAAAATGAGGATGTGGTCCCAGGGTTGTGTTATCAAGGGCGACTAAGTTATTCATGGGAGGGAAAGGTAATAGGAGGGATTTACTAGGAAAATTGTCTACTATAGAAGTAAGCCCCTTTAACTCTCCCCTTAGAGAACAAGAACAATCTTACCTTAATGCCGACCAATTCAAAGTGTCACCTTCAATTTTTGGTGATCCATCTCCTGTGCATGTTATGTCACATTGGCTGGATTTTACTTCTAACAAAGCCAGTCTTTGGCCCAGTGGAAATGGATAGGGAGTGACAAATGTTAAACGCTTTGTTTGAAGGGCAAATTTTCTTTCTGTTCTCCAACGAATGACCTGACCACTGTTACCCATAAAGAATAGTGTCATTACAGTTTACAAAAACATGACCACACAATTAAAGGTTATTCATTTTCACTTTTCAAGCAATACGCCAAATTTTCCTTCTCATATCTCTGCTGCCCTCGGATTTAAGTACAGAAGGGAACTACTATCACTGACTACAGTTCAGCTGACATTTTAGCTGTTTTCATTCCTTCACTGACAGACACGTCCACCGCTTCACCTTAAGCTGTTAGGTTTTTTAGGTGTTGTGCATTCATGAGCATTTTCAGCTCTTTAAGTGCTCATAAAGGGACTCAACTTAACATCAGATGTTTTCAGCAATTACACCTCGTCTGATTTCACCTGCTTTTGCTTCTTATTTTAAGTCAGCACTTCAAGCTTGTTATCAAGTTATGATAACAACAAGTGTGGCCAGCTGTAATGTCACTATAGAGACAGTTCTTTTGACCAATTCCAATTTCCAATTATTTTCCAAGTGTGCCATGCCAATAAGAATTTGCCGCTATAACAAAGCAAAATCAACTTTTCTTAAATGCTAAATATTCTTTTCAAAATAAAATAAGTTATGAAACTTAAACTTTAACTGTTACAGGACTTAAACTGTAAAGTTACAGGATCTTCTCTCATTGAAACAACTCAGTCAATCAATCAAATCTTTATTTCAAACATTTATGTAACAAGTGCTAGTACACATTAAAAAAAACCCCACATAAATGCCAAGTCAAAGACGAACAACAAAATATTGACCATTTCTTGTTTGAAAGGGACAAGGAGGACGCAAATGCTGTTTCCTACCCCTATCTGGCTCATCTTATATATCTGTTTTGTTTTGCCACTTACCACACAAGACACTTTATCCATTTCAAGAGTTAGCAGCTGAATTTTTCTTCTTGAAAATTGTGCACACTTCTCTTGAAGCATTTCTAGCTTTAGATTTATAAGAAACAATATCAGAATTCTTTTCATATGAATGCGAGCCTAGTAGATGTATTTCATTCAGAAAACTTTTTCAAACAATTGTCCCTTGCTCACGTACGTGGGCAGACATAATTGCCTGCCGTATCACCCGCACTGACCAGCAGTTCACATGCTGCGGGAAGATAACAGTTGCAGCGGCATTCCAAGGGCCTCGACCGGTTGTCAAGGAATCTTGTAAGCCTTGTTAGAGGCAGATATTGCTGCTGTAGAAAGCTGCAATGTGTTTGATTTATACCCTCGCAGTCGCATCCGCCCACTTGTTTTGTTGGGGGTTCGAGCGCAGCAGTGTGCCTGCTACCTGAGCAGAACAAACGACATCTTCAGACATTTCATCAAAGTTTGTACTTTCTTGGAATAACTCAAGGCAAAGTCATTTGCAATTTTACAACTTTATTTCTGGGAAACGTTCCTCCCTTGTTAATTTTACCGACCAGCAGAAAGAACAGTGTGGGCTCTTTTTGTAACAGGGAGAAATATGCAACTGCTTTTCCTCAATAATATGTAAGAGGACAGCAGTGGTTTTGTGCATGGGATGTAGGATATTTGGCCAATGTCAACATGAAATATTGTTATTAGACAAAACCAGTGGGAGTTAGCAAGGACAATGGTGCTTCTGGAGGGCTTGTGGAGGTTAATGACCAATTATATGAATGCCTCACCAAGCATTTTAAGATTTTATAACAGGCATGAAACTGATTTTATGGTCCAGTATTCCACATAATTTCATAGGAGAAGATTATCTATTCACAAAGACTCTAGTGTCCGATGGCAAATGCCTGGGGAGCCAGACATTGAGAAAGTCCCCCATGATCTGTGTTCCCTCTCCAGGCCTTTTCTTTGGCATACATTATGATAATTCACCCTCTCAGCAGAGCTACATCCTCACTGGCACATAGACTAGAAGGAATTAAAGGACTACATTTTAAATTCTGTCTAGTTTCTTTGAAATATATACAACGTGATTTTCTGCAGTTTTATTCATTGACAAATTCTACAACTGAAGATTCACTATATCCCTAAATGCCTAGTGAACTAAATGAAATGTGCTCAGACTCACTTATAAGGTCTCCATGGTGCCACGGCAAAGCAAGCAATATATATTATTGCATTTTCTTCACCTCTGGCTGCTCTGCGCTTTAATCATGAAGATAATAACGGATGTCTTCACTTATTATCTGGATGTGCTGTCAAATACAAAGTCCGAACATTTTGCAGAAGCGCTAATAGGGGGAGTTTGCTGACTGAGGCTCTCCAGCCGTTTGCTCTAAGCTGGTTACTTTAACAGAAACGCTGGGAGTGCATGAAGATTAGGAGTTGGTGAGTGATGAATGTAACAAGGGCCATGCAAACCCCAGCTGGCAGGAAGTTGGCACTTACAAGTCAAGGAAGAATGAGCTGAAGTTTTAACAGTTCAATTTTTATATATGCTGTATAATTATTTGTGGGAAAGCACATAACTCTGCTGAAACCACTTCATAGCAGGCTGGAATTGACTTTTTGTTACAGCGTGTGTTACCCTCACTTGACACGTAAAGAAACGTTCACATTGACAGCACTGTAAGAGTTACCGTGTAGGTGAGTTTGGTAAAGGTGTAAGCTTGAACCTGTAATAACTATAATAAAAATAGACTAGGTACTGATCAGGCACAATATTAAAACCACTGAAAAGTGAAATGAATGACACTGATTATCTTGTTCCAGTGGCACCTGTGAAAGGGTGGGCTGTATTGTTCTTGTTTTTGAAGTTTATGCGTTAGAAGCAGAAACAGGTGGTTGAATCATCTGTAAAACACTAAAACAGCTTCTTGGTTCTCTGGTTAGTGCGTACAAAAAGAGGTGCAATGAACAACCAGCAAACCCATGAGGGTTTATTGATGCATGTAGGGAGCAAAGGCTGTGCTGTGCAGCTACTATAGCACAAACCTTAAAGCTGGCTATGATGGAGCCATGTCAGAAAACACAGACACATATGCATGTCCGTGTAAACACTTCTGATAGTAGCTACAATGGAGTGCAATGGAAGCAGGCATGTTTTTTAAGCAGGGAGGGGTTGGCGAGTGGCTGCTAGCAGAGGCAATGCAGTTCAGTGCAGTCAGTTTTCTGCTGAAAAACATTAGGTCATGATGGTTTTAATGTTGTGGCCGACTGGTGTATGTATTATACTAAGTTAAAATGAAAAGCTGTCGTGTCACATGGGGCACTTTCCTGCTAGCGGGCATAAAGTGGTTGTATTAAAGTAAGAAAGTGGTTGACATTCTTCATCCAGGAGAGGATTGAGTGGGCAAGGCGATGATAAGGAGTGAGTGATAGCTTCAGCTTGGGGAGTCACAAGCAGAGACTGCTCTCTCAATCTTATGTTTAGTATCTACATTGTAAATATACAGGGAGATGAAAAGTCTCACATATACAGGGCATGAAGTTATTTTCTGTTTTAATGAATATACCCAGTGTTTTTTCTGCAGAACACCGCCAACACCTGCTGCTAGTCACTGACATTAGAGTGTTTTTATGATTGAATTAGACAGCTGGTGCCCTTAGTCTAAAGCTCAGACTCCAATTAGCTAAGCTTGACATACAGATTGGAAATAGAGAAACAATTCAATTCAATTCAAATTTATTTATATAGCGCCAAATCACAACAAAAGTCACCTCAAGGCGCTTCATGATACAGAGAAAAACCCAACAATCATATGACCCCCTATGAGCAAGCACTTTGGCGACAGTGGGAAGGAAAAACTCCCTTTTAACAGGAAGAAACCTCCGGCAGAACCAGGCTCAGGGAGGGGCGGCCATCTGCTGCGACTGGTTGTGGTGAGAGAAGGAAGACAGGATAAAAGACATGCTGTGGAAGACAGACAGAGGTTAATAACAGATATGATTCAATGCAGAGAGGTCTGTTAACACATAGTGAGTGAGAAAGGTGACTGGAAAGGAAAAACTCAATGCATCATGGGAATCCCGGCAGCCTACGTCTATTGCAGCATAACTAAGGGAGGACCCAGGGTCACCTGGTCCAGCCCTAACTATGTGCTTTAGCAAAAAGGAAAGTTTTAAGCCTAATCTTGAAAGTAGAGATAGTGTCTGTCTCCCGAATCCAAACTGGAAGCTGGTTCCACAGAAGAGGGGCCTGAAAACTGAAGGCTCTCCCTCCCATTCTACTTTTAAATACTCTAGGAACAACAAGTAGGCCTGCAGTGCGAGAGCGAAGTGCTCTAATAGGGTGATATGGTACTACAAGGTCATTAAGATAAGACGGGGCCTGATTATTTAAGACCTTGTATGTGAGGAGCAGGATTTTGAATTCAATTCTGGATTTAACAGGAAGCCAATGAAGGGAAGCCAAAACAGGAGAAATATGCTCTCTCTTTCTAGTCCCTGTCAGTACTCTTGCTGCAGCATTTTGGATTAGCTGAAGGCTTGTCAGTGAGTTTTTTGGACATCCTGATAATAATGAATTGCAGTAGTCCAGCCTGGAAGTATTAAATTAAATGCATGAACTAGTTTTTCAGCGTCACTCTGAGACAGGATATTTCTAATTTTAGAGAAGTTGCGCAAATGGAAGAACGCAGTCTTACATATTTGTTTAATATGTGCGTTGAAGGACATATCCTGGTCAAAAATGACTTCAAGGTTCCTCACAGCGTTACTGGAGGCCAAGGTAATGCCACCCAGAGTAAGAATATGCTTAGATACCATATTTCTAAGCTTTTCAGGGCAGAGTACAATAACCTCAGTTTTATCTGAATTAAGAAGCAGAAAGTTAGCGGCCATCCAGGTCTTTATGTCTTTAAGACATTCCTGCAGTTTAACTAATTGGTGTGTATTATCTGGCTTCATGGATAGATAGAGCTGGGTGTCATCTGCATAGCAGTGAAAATGTATGCTATGTCTTCTAATGATGCTGCCTAAGGGAAGCATGTATAATGTAAACAGAATTGGTCCTAGCACTGAACCCTGTGGAACTCCATAATTAACCTCAATGTGTGAAGAGGACTCTCCATTTACATGCACAAATTGGAGTCTATTAGATAGATATGATACAAACCACTGCAGTGCAGTACCTGTAATACCTACAGCATGTTCTAATCGTTCTAATAGGATATTATGGTCAACAGTATCGAATGCTGCACTAAGGTCTAGCAGGACAAGCACAGAGATGAGTCCACTGTCAGAGGCCATAAGAAGATCATTTGTAACCTTCACTAAAGCTGTTTCTGTGCTGTGATGAACTCTGAAACCTGACTGAAACTCTTCAAATAAATCATTCCTCTGCAGATGGTCTGTTAGCTGTTTGACAACTACTCTTTCAAGGATTTTTGATATGAAAGGAAGGTTGGAGATTGGCCTATAATTAGCTAAGACTGCTGGGTCTAGAGATGGCTTTTTGAGTAAAGGTTTAACTACAGCCAGCTTGAAGGCCTGTGGCACATAGCCGATTATTAGAGATAAGTTGATTGTATTTAAGATCAAAGAATTAATTAATGGCAGGACTTCTTTGAGCAGTTTTGTAGGAATGGGGTCTAAAAGACACGTTGATGGTTTGGAGGAAGTAATTATTGAAGTTAACTCAGAAAGATCAATTGGAGAAAAAGAGTCTAACTTAACATCAATGGTACTAATAGTAGCTGTAGATAATATTACATCTGTGGGATGATTATTGGTAATTTTTTCTCTAATGATAAAAATTTTATTTGTGAAGAAGTTCATGAAGTCATTACTAGTTAACGTTAAAGGGATGGTTGGCTCAAAAGAGCTCTGACTTTTTTCAGCCTGGCTACAGTGCTGAAGAGAAACCTGGGGTTGTTCTTATTTTCTTCAATCAGTGATGAATAGTAAGATGTTCTGGCTTTGCGGAGGGCTTTCTTATAAAGCAACAAACTATTTCTCCAGGCTAAATGATGATCCTCTAAATTTGTGACACGCCATTTCCTCTCCAGCTTACGAGTCATCTGCTTTAGGCTACGTGTTTGAGAATTATACCACGGAGTAAGTAATCTCTGATTAGAGACCTTAGTTTTCACAGGAGCTACAGTATCCAGAGTCGTACATAGTGAGGAGGTGAAATTATTAACAAGATAATTGACCTCTGTTGGAGTAGCGTTCAGATAGCTGCTCTGCTATGGGGCGCCGTTTGTAAAGTGAAACATGCTGAAATTAACGGCAACATTTTTCCACATTTAGCTCAAAACAAGTCCTTTTGTACAACATTTAGTAAAATATTTGTAACTTTTCATATTTAAAACAGAATTTTAAATGTTAAATCTAAATGTTAAATATTCAATCTAAATGTTAAATGTTAAATCTAAATATTATATTTAAATCTAAATGTTAAATCTAAATATTATATTTAAATCTAAATCTAAATGTTAAATGTTAAATCTATATATTATATTTAAATCTAAATGCTAAATGTTAAATCTAAATATTATATTTAAATCTAAATCTAAATGTTAAATCTAAATGCTAAATGTTAAATGTTAAATCTAAATGTTTAGGCTAACATGCAAATTTATTGCACGGATCAGCGGAAATACCAAAATAAAAGCTTTCCGAAAACCTCCGGTGCAAAAGTGTGTCGGTAGTGGTCAGATACGTTCTCACTCCCTAAGCATAACAATTTTCGGTAGGTGACAAATTGTCAACATTTTATGCTTTCAGGTACCCAACACGTTGAATGACGGCATCGGAAAAAGGAGAGCACATGAGAACCGTTTGGACTCAATCTACACGTTCGTTCATTTTCTAAAAATCGCTTTGGAAAACACTATTTTACGTCATTTAACTGCTAGTAAAGGTTAGGAATAAGGTTATGGTTAGGGATAAGGTTAGGTTTGGGGCTGGAACACATGGCTGGAACGTCTATTAAGGCGGGACCGTCATTCCACTGGAATTCAGCCATAACCCGGCGCGGACCATGAGAAAGCACGTTCGGCGATTTAGCTGAAAACATCGGAAGATCCGTTTTGTCGGCCATCCAAAGGTTCAGCAGTAGTGCACTCTTAGCAGCTGCAGTCTCCACTTCACAATCGCTGCAGCACATGTCCAGCAAAATCGCTGGACATGCTCGTAGGCAAGAAGTGAAGCAGCACATGGCGGGGAGAAGTGAGGGGGAGAGCAGACACAATTTTGCACCGGAGGTTTTCGGGAAGCTTTTATTTTGGTATTTCCGTTGATCCGTACAATAAATTTGCATGTTAGCCTAAATATTTAGTTTTCTGTAACATTTAGATTTAACATTTAACATTTAGATTTAACATTTAGATTTAAATATAATATTTAGATTTAACATTTAAC
This sequence comes from Neolamprologus brichardi, assembly GCF_056152115.1. NCBI lineage: Eukaryota > Metazoa > Chordata > Actinopteri > Cichliformes > Cichlidae > Neolamprologus > Neolamprologus brichardi. Next base: position 37,776,246 of record NC_142106.1, on the reverse strand, counting down.
ATTTAGATTTAAATATAATATTTAAATTTAATATTTAACATTTAGATTTAACATTTAACATTTAGATTTAATATTTAACATTTAGATTTAATATTTAACATTTGATGAAAAGTTACAAATATTTTACTAAATGTTGTAAAAAATTACTCGAAAAAACATGTTTTTGTAAGGTTTTGAGCTAAATGTGGAAAAATGTTGCCATTAATTTCAGCATGTTTCACTTTACAAACGGCGCCCCATACTCTGCTCTATGTTGGTACAGGGCATTGAAGATGATAACAGGGGGTGGATTATATTCTTAAACTTAGTTACAGCGCTTTCAGAACGACATCTAGTGTGATAAAGTCTACTCTCCACTGCTGTGTAATCAATTATTGTAAATGTAAATGTTATCAGGAAATGATCAGACAGGACAGGGTTTTCAGGAAACACTGTTAAATGTTCAGTTTCTATGCCATATGTTAAAACAAGATCTAGAGTGTGATTAAAGTGGTGGGTGGATTCTTTTACATTTTGAGAAAAGCCAACTGAGTCTAATAGCAGATTAAATGCTGTGTTGAGGCTGTCATTTTTAGCATCTACATGGATGTTAAAATCACCCACAATAATTATTTTATCTGAGCTGAGAACTAAAACAGAAACTCTGTGTAAGGCCCAGGTGGACGATAGATGATAACAAGTAAGACTGGTTTCTGAGTTTTACAGCTGGGGTGGACAATGTTAAGCATCAGGCTTTCAAATGAATTAAAAGTCTGTCTTGGTCTTTCATTAATTAATAGACTGGTGTGAAAAATTGCTGCCACACCGCCCCCTCGGCCTGTGCTTCGAGATTTCTGGTAGTTAGAATGACTCGGGGGTGTTGATTCATTTAAACTAACATAATCATCCTGCCGCAACCAGGTTTCTGTAAGGCAGAGTAAATTGATTTGTTGATCAATTATTAAGTCGTGTACTAACAGAGACTTGGAGGAGAGAGACCTAATATTTAATAGAGAGACCTAATATTTAACAGCTACCCTGATTCTGTCCAGAGGTAATAAAATAAGCTGGTATCTCATTAATTTAATCTATACCAAACCAAAGGTAAAAAAAAGTTTGTATTTTAAGCTTTATTGTCTTGCTAAGCTAAGCTAACCTGCTATAGGTAAGCTAATATACTTGCTAAGCTAAGCTAACCTGCTATAGGTAAGCTAATATACTTGCTAAGCTAAGCTAACCTGCTACAGGTAAGCTAATATACTTGCTAAGCTAAGCTTATCTGCTATAGGTAAGCTAATATACTTGCTAAGCTAAGCTAACCTGCTATAGGTAAGCTAATATACTTGCTAAGCAGGCAAAGAAATCAGTAGATTTAGACACGCTATCATTCACAGCAAATTAATCAAATGAAAATACCTTTTCCTTTGTGTAGGTGCGACTGGTCATTGAAATACTGTGGCCTCTGTTTCTCTTCTTCATACTGGTGGGGGTGCGGACCACTACGCAACCAATTTACAAAGGCCAATGTAAGTACAAGACTAGTTGCAATAATAAATTTTGTTTTGTGAATCCATTAACAACTTTTAACTCGTCAACTTTTTGCAGATTTTGGACAAGAAAAAAGAAATGTCATGAACATGGTTAGATTAATAAGTATTCATCTCTATTCCTTTCAAAGGTCACTACCCTAATAAAGCCATGCCATCAGCTGGTGTGATTCCCTGGATTCAGGGTATGGTGTGCAACCTTGAAAATCCCTGTTTGCCTTATCCAACTCCAGGAGAGACACCAGGCCAAGTGAATAACTTCGACAACTCCATGTATGTACTAGGATGTTCTTTTTCTGTCTTTTAGGAATTTATAAATGAGGCATGATTACGAAGTTTTGGGAATGGGCCACTAAAAATCGAAAAGCTCAGCTGATTTGGATGATATTCTGTTCAAGATCATCTTCTCACGCACCTCTGGACAGTTTTCTGCACAGCAACTATTTTTTAGATAATTCAATCACTCCGTAAATGTCCCACATTTTGAATTTGCACACGTTAGCATACTAGCATATGTCGCAGTTTTACCGTAACATCCTGGGGGACAATTTCACAAGACACTACCACGTAGAGGTCAAAAAATGATGTGCATTCTTAATGTCTCTTAGCGTGATGCACTGCGCTTAGATTAGAAACTGTTGATATTGATATTTTTAAGAACATTTAGAGTAAATGTTTTTTTTTTTTTTTAATTCACCAGAATTTCTGGGATGTTGATAGAGCTGCAAACTTCCCTGGTGGACAAATCTATTCTCAGCAGGGCCCAGCTGCTAGCAAATGGTGTTGACCAGTGGGCTTCAATTTTGTCACAGCCTAACTCCGCTAATGGTAAGTTCAGTGGTACCGCTAATGGTCATTTGATTATTGAAATCTTGATGAGCTATATCAAAAACCTATTTTGAAGCCATTATCAAGAAATACTGCAGAAACTGGTGACGAGCGACAAGGTCAAGGGGTGCATTTTTCTTTTTAGGCATCAGAGTTTTGCTGGTACTGACTAATGCTTCAAAATATAATTGATATAATAAATAATCAGCATCAGCAACAATCACTCTGCTTTGCCTTTGTTAAGTACTCTCCATCAAGAAAAGTATCCCCTTCATGAGGATGACAAGTTGGAGGATTTGTTATTCCCCTTTATCCCTCAAAAACAATGGCGTGTGATTATTTATGATGCAATTTGCCATCCAGACTGACAGATCGTTTGTCTTGATAAGTTGCTGCTTTGCATTAGGCTCATTTAGCCTGATGATATTCAGATTTTCATACAGCACCTAATTTGCAAAAAGGCAAAGCGGGGGTGGGCGGGTGAGGGGGGGAGGGAGGTTTCTGCTGTTCAACAAATGGCTCGTGGGCCATTTGCATTTAGGGGTCGCTGGCTTGTAATATACAAGATTAAATCCATCAGAGATCTAAGCCGGGGTGTAATTAATGGGACTCGCTGTCTGAGGCGGGAGCACAAAAGGTGACTAACAAGAATGGGGAATGGAGTACTATCAAAACACTACACTAGCAAAGGTGATTGTGTTGTCCTCCTCTTTGTTTCTTTCTTTTTTTTTTAATCCACGGGTTGATTAAAAACACTCCGGTGGTCTCCTCAATCAGAAAGCCAACGGTGTTCGGGAAGAGCGCGGAGCATGTTCTGCTTCCTCGCAATCTAACCCTGTCAGTCCCTCCTGATGCCCCTGTAGTGACGGGGAGCATAATAATATGTGCTCAGCGGGAGTCGCGAGGCCTTGTATAAGGTTAGCTTAGTGTATCAAAGTGTGTAATTATTTCCAGTTATTTTCACCAAACATTCATACTAATTGAGCCCTGAATAGCCCGGCACAAGTGACTTCCTCCCTTTCCTCCCCCATCCAGATAATTGACTGACTTGCTTGTAGTACAAATACAAAAGTGATCATTTAATTACATTATGTCCCCCTCCCTCACCCCCCCCTCCACCCCCGGCCCTCCGCGTCGGTCGCAAATGTTGGAGGCCCAGCAAGCAGAGTGCATGCTGAATAGTATGGTGTTGTTAGTAGGATCCCTGCTACGGTGACTGTCAGTGTGCGGCGAGGACTGGTTTAGAAACGTCCTCTTTTTAAATGCTATCTGTTGGCTGCTAATCAGGAGGAAATGGCTGGTTAACAATCTGGTACATGTTTAGCAACAAATTTTCTCCCCTCACATACTCGTGCAGCTCAAGTGTTCACCCCCTACTTGTGCCAGTGAAGGATTTAATTGCAACTGTCATCTCATTTAAACTGAAATTTATCAGGCTGTAATGCCACTCAAAGCAACAGGCATGACAAAACCAAATCAGAGTCTTCGCTCCTGCTTTTCCACTTTGTTCTGAGACCTGCACACATAGAGATACACAGGAGGTTTTTTTATAGATTTAATGTTGTAGTGTAACATTTTGCTCACTGGCTGCACTGCAGTGATTTTGAAGACAGAGACTTAAGCTTTAACCTTGTCCTTTCAACAACAGAATAAATCCTCTGGTGCTTTGTGTGGACTGACCTTCTGTGGTGAAAGGGTTGCTACTCTGTTAGGTTTGGCTCTCCTTCATGTTTGGCATTGGTGTCCATTAGGGCAAACGGCACACTCGGTGCACAGATTTCTGCATGCATTCCCATTTGTTTAGAGTAGTATAGAAACCAAACACAGAACGGAGGCAGAGACATACAGCCTGTTGGCTGCAGAATATCTGCAGTGCAGATGGTGAGCGAGGAGGACTCATAGCCAAAGCTATCAAAACAAGGCTTGTGTCAAAAAGGAGCCAATCAAATGTTGATGCATATAAAACAGCAGCTTTTTAAAAAAGTAACACTAACTCTATATTTCTCTTTAAACTCATCCAGTCATCCTGAGGAATATTCTACGAGACAATGAAACTTTCTCCACACATCTGAAACAAAATTTATCGGTGCCAACAGCAGTGGCTGAAAGCCTCATGAATGCCCGGATTCAGGTCAATCCAGTAAGTATCGCTACCAGCACGGTGGTAGTGTGTTAAGAATCCCAGCTAATTAGGAATATGGGAAAACAGCTTTTTTGTGTAAATAGAGGAATTTAAATTTTACAAAAAAAGTTCAAAACAGCAAATGTGCTGCAAGTGCTGCACTCGGAAAGATGAGGGTGAACCAGCAGGTGGCGCTCCTTCTGACATCGTAATCAAAGTGTTCTGAAGTTTTTGTTTGACAAAATGTAATTTAAAGCCGGCTGCAGTAGAAATCACAGTTGTCTGCAAATGTTCTTCGTCTGATAGCAAGTCTTATCAAATAAGATGAAGTGGGCTCTGGTAGCACCTGAATACAGTGTGGACAGGAAGATGAAGATCTTACAGAAGTTTACGTGTGTTTGTCTGTTTTCTATGTCCATAGTTATCTGTGAGGGGATGCTATTGTTTGTGTCTATCACACTTTTTGCTTTTGCCACTGTGGTGCACGAAGTTCTGTTTTTTTTGTATAAATATCTGTGGATTTAAAAACACATTTAAAATCAAAGCAGTATTTTAGCTCCTGTTCCGAAAAGCGATTTAGCATACCATCTGTTTGCACAGCAACCCAAAGTATACGACACATAATTAAATAAAATATGGTCAGATCCAAAGTTCTTCTGTTTGCCAACTTTTGCCGAGGCTGTTGTGTATTTTTCAGATGATGGGCATCCCGAGGCCAGACAGCCTGAGGAGCATCCTGTGTGAGGGGACAGATCTGGATCAGTATGTCCAATTTAGAAGCCAAGCTGAAAAGAAGGCTTTTCAGAATGTCAGCTGCTTCCTGACTCCACAGCAGCTGATTAACACCCAGCAAGTACTCCTGCAAAACCTGGATGCAAGGAAAGTGCTCTTTGAGGTGAGCCGTCCCCCCACAGATCTCACAACTTTTTAAATTTCTGTTTGATGGGACTTGAAGAAGTTTTTGCATAGGAAGTTGGACCCAATTAGCAACAACTGAAGGGATAGTGCATTGTTGGAAAAGTATTTACACTGATTGGGCATTTAAAAAGCCCTAATTCCTTCTTTGCAAGGTCACCTACATCTAGCAGTCTTACAAATTATGCTGTCTGCTCTAATGAAGGTGCCATTAAAAATTTAAAATGAAGCTTTTGTAATGTGTCAGCCACTGCTGGTGCACTTGAAACACAATTTCGGATGATGTATTTTGACCTCAGTGTGCTCACCTTTATATAAGGAAATATTAACACATGTCTGATCCTGCATCTGTTATAAATACGTTACATTTATAAACAAGTATTTTGGGACAGGAACAGTGTCCATCAGTCAAAATTGGCATTTAAGAACTTTTTGCTGTTTATTTCTGATGTAACACAAACACTCATGATGCACCACATCAACGGGAGAATATTGTAGCCCTTCATTCTCAGAATACTTGTCCCTTTAAAAGACTAGTTACTCCAATGGATCATTGTTTGCCCCAGTCACACAGACCTGACAGCCACATGTTGCTAGGGAAAAACGTGTATTCCTACGTGTTACTGGTCACAAAAAATGCACTCCTGCAGTCTTTGCAATTGCTTTGGTTGCTAGCAGCCACATGTATTTTGCATAGTAGACATCAACTTGTCTACAGACACACACTAGCTGCTCTCTGAGCAGCAGTCAAACAAGTGTGTTGCCAAATGAAAACTGATATAAATGTGATAGTTTCAGCCACAAACAGCATGTTTGCTGCAGGAAGGCACAGCTTTGTAGGACTCAGTTCCTGGTTGGTGTCACACTTTATCAAGTTTCAATACAACTGGACAAGGAGTTGGTGTTGTCCATGCGCACTATAAGTGACCACAGTAATCTGCACCCCTAGCAGTCAATGCCCACTCACCAGGGAATACACATTGTTCTTTAGCAACTGGAGATTGCCATGCAATCACCTTCTAGGCTGCATAGGCTATGGCTATTGATTGGTGTAGCTAGTTATAGTTTTTCTCCTTTTAGTATGTCCAGATGTTGTGATGGCTAACAGGTTACATCCAAGTTTAATTTAATGCCCACTCACTGGGACATCATGCTGACATTGTCAGTTAGAGCCAGACGTCACTCATACCGAAGATCAGTTGCGTATAGCCGTAGCAAAATAAAATGAATATAAAATACTTGACCTTATGTTACATATTTATTATTAGCAACTTCTCAAGTAAAGTTGGACATTTATGCACCAAGCTGCTGTTTTACAAACTCTACAGTTTATTTGTAGAAGGTGGGAAAGAAAGGTTTGCCTACCAACCCCCCACCGCTGAGTTAATCTTTCTAATCCACGAGGCTATACTGTCCGCCTGTGTTGGTGTAATTGATGGTTATGGTCATTAATTATTGGCTGTGATGTTGTGAAGTTCATGCCTAAGCAAAAATGAAATTCTTCTTTTTACATTTTCCGTGTGGGAGTTGAACCTAAATTGAGACCTAAGTAATAAAAAGCAAACGTTGAAGGACAAGATAATATTTATGGATATTCTTTCTGTATGTCTTATTTGAGTTTACTTTAATTACTGTGAAATTGAAATAAAGACAAATATATTCTGTGTCAGCCAGCTGGGTTAATTTAAAAGTTAAATGTTAGGTTTCTCCGACTCTGTGACTTTGAAAGATGAAGAAAATTTAAATCTCGCTAATAATTCCTTCAATGCCAAATGTAGTTTCATGCCTTACATTCTGAGGCAGAGATAACTGGTGAAATTGGTACATGTAACAATTAATAGTTAGTTACAAAAGCACAATCTAGTAATTAACATGTCACTCATAAGCACATCCCTAATAACATCTAAACTGGACTACAGTGGATAATAGTAGATTATTTGTTTGAGATCCAGCCAGTAGATTAATGACTCATAAGGTGATGATTATTACGATTAATGATGATGATAATGATTATTTTAGATTTAGCTATGAACTTAGACAATGAGCTACTTTTTCATTATGAAATACATTCGTTTTACATGCTAAGTAGTGACTCAGTAAGTTCCTCATTATGTTAGGATTACTTCTCCGTTCGCCACTGCCTTTGAAAACTGTTGCGTTTTCCAGCAATTTCACTGGAACAAATGTGAACAGAAGAGACTTTGTTTGAAACAATGTTTACCTGAATTCTATTAAATCTTTCTGTTCCCTTTTGAGGTGATGAAAGTGTGCACTTTTCTTTGACTTTATCTTTGAGAGAAAATCCTGTATATGGGACAGCAAATCCAATAAATAAGTGATAAGGCAGGAAGTTCTTAGGAGAGAGCATTTGAACAATTTAAGCCCACAGGCACTTTCAGACGCAGAGAAAAGAAGAGGCCGGACAAGATACGGTGGAAAAGCTCTTTAGCGCCTCAAGCAGATGGATGGGAAAGAGCATCGGGCCTTCGCACTTAAGGCTCGACGTTGCTGATTGATTGCGATAACAACAGTAACATAAGGGAAAGGACGAGTGAAGAAGTCAGAGTTTATCACTGAGGTAGTGATTGCCCAGGGGTAATTTGGATGTTTTCTTTTTACAAGTTTGAGGGTGGATTTTTTGGAAATAATATCAGGATGTAATGTGCGTGAACGACAGTGAATGAAAAGCATTCCTCAAGAAACGAGTAGCTCGGCGAGGGGTCATTGAAATGTCAAAGTCATTTTTGTCTTGGTGTTTTGATTCAATCCGATTACGTGTGGTTTCTCCGATGGATGGTTGGATGGACCATCTATCCATGTATTTTCTTACCCTTATCCAATTCAGGGTCAGTGGGGTAGGGCTGGAGCCTCTTGTTTTTAGAGTCAACTCACCATCTGAGAATTCAGAAAGACAGAGAGCTTGACAAATCTGTTTTGTTGCTATGGCTCACCTTAATGTGACACTGCTGTAATCTCTCCCTCTCCCTCTACCATCACTGAGAGGGGGATTTTCAGACGTTTTTGCCATAAAACAGTCTCTGTCTCGTCTCCGTGCCTCGTCCTCCACTCAGTCACTAACAGTAAAAGTGATCCTCGGCGAAGCACTCGAGAATCGATGAGTAGGCAGGCTGCTGCTGACGGTGAGCTTCAGACCACTTCTTTTTTAGCATTTGAGTTTTATTTAGAAACTGAGCCGCAGCGTTGCGCCTTGATGCATGAAAATGGCAGTGGTTGAAAGGGCATGCCATTTAACTCTTCTAATTAGGCTCACACTGGACACCTTCATAATGTCACTGAAACGCACAGTAGCACTTGTCATTTTAATGTAACTTTTATTAGCTTGCGCTAAGATGGTGATGCTCGGATTCAACTTACATGTCAAAATGGAAAGAAATGGCGCGTGTTCCCAATATAATGGCACTTAAATTAAAAGGGTTGATTCTGAATTGGTGTTTTTAGCTAAAATGTGGATTTCACTTAAGAGTCGGGGTGTACAAATCATGCCCACGATAGTTGGAGGACTTCTAAAAGTACACTTTTTTAAAAAGTAGTGCTCAATATTATTCCCAGCACATATTTATATTTATTGTTTTGTTTGGTCCTTTTTAAGCTTCCAGCAGCTTTGAACCTGAATGCAGCAGATGCGGCGACGCTGATAAGAAAAACCACTGCAAATGCTTTACCGCTGATTGAGGAGGTTAGTGCTTGTATCACGTACACGCGAAATGACTGGTTGTTTTTTGTGTTTCTTTTGCTTAAAAATGATTCGCCCATACTTTGATATTTCCAGGTGGCCAGGTTGCAGAACTCCACGGCCTTTAAGGCTGCTAGTTCACTGAATTTCCAAGGCGACCTGATTGGCAGTATCAATAGGTTTCTGTGTGGAAAGCAGCCTGACTCCAATTCCACCAATATGACCCTCGGTTTACTCTCACCTAGACAGATGGCTAACAAGACGTCAATTTCCATTACGGGCAACAGTTCAGGTAAGTGCTGCAGCAAGCTCCTTTATAAAGCAAAGCTGTCACACAGGACTTTTGTCCTAATCATTTATCTGCATTTTAGCTCGACAGCACAGTAGGTGGTCATGGTAGCTGGGAAATGGAGAATATTCACAAGGCAGTGGCGTATAATGTGCAGCATCACGGGACACTGCGATTGATTTGCTGTAATTTTGCTGCCGCGGACATACTGTGTGGCTGTGTAGTGTTTGAAAAATGAGAAAGAGCTGAGAGTTGAGCTCGATCAGTATGTGCACAGGATGTCTGATCAGTCAAATTAAGTTTTCTTTTTGTTTTGAATTTTGAATTGAATTGAAATTTTTATTTCAGTCAACAACAACAACAACAGATTATAATTTTACATAAAAGTACTCAAACAGTAACCGAAAAAGGAATAGGCTGAAGCCTTATGGCTTATACTTATCCTATCCCTTACCCCCATAGAAATAATCAAATCCTTAACCAAGAAAATAAATAGCATTGATAAATAAGTTGTATAACAGTTTGAAAAGAAATCAATGATAAATCAAGAAATTAAAGCAACACAAAAATTTTTTAACAAACCAAATTTCTATAACCTTGTATAATACTAATTTTTAAAATCTTCCTGAAGAATGACAAAGAAAAACACATCTTCAGTTCATCATTAAGTCCATTCCATAATTTCACTCCCAAAACTGACACACATCTATACTTAACATTGGTTCTCACTTTAGGCATTTCAAACTTATAAGACCCCCTCAAATCACATTTTCCATCTCTTAGTTGAAACATACTTAAACTACAAATTGGAACATTCTTTTTCATCACATGATATATCATTTCTAAAGTTTTAGAATATATAATGTCCATGAATTTTAACATAGATGATCCTACAAAAAACTGGTTGGTGGACTCCCTATATCCAACTTTATTTATTATTCTAATGGCTCTTTTTTGCAATTTGATTGATTGATTGAATCTTTATTTTGAACATGTTAAAAAAGTACAACAACATAGAATTAAAAGAGACAAATAAACAAAGCAAAACAAAAAGTAAACGAGCAACCACAACTACAAATAACTTTCATGTTCAAAAAGGAGCAGGAAGAAGCATAAGCTTATTTAATCCCACCCCTTTTCCACTATCTAGTAATCAATAGACTACAGAAATACCTCCTTGCAATTACATTATATGTCATGTGTATTTTTTTTTATTATTCTTTTTTTAAAATATATATATATATATATATATATATATATATATATATATATATATATACATATACATATATGTTTCTATCTATCCATACATATGTATATACACATACGCACATATACACATTTTCAATAACCCCATTAACACCTCAAAGGATACACAACCTACAAATATATATATACCCATACCAACATACCCGTGCACCCGCACACACATGAAAATATTAGACAAGAACACCCTATCAAATCTCTACCTCTTCTCTGTACCCTGTAAAAACCATCTCCTTAAACCGCTTTTTAAACTGCGCCATGCTCGGACATTGCTTTATATCTTTACTTAGTCTGTTCCACAGCTTCACTCCACACACAGAGATGCAAAAACGTTTTAATGTTGTACGGATACGAGGATGTTTTAAATTTAATTCCCCCCTCAAATTGTATCCCCATTCCTAATTTAAATATTGAATCCAAATATGTTTTGTATGTGTTCCCCCAAATTTCTGTACAGTAGGTCATATAAGGCAAACAAGGGAAGTATACAATAAATAAAGGCAGTTCTTATCCAAAAAATCTCTTGTTTTATAAAGAATAGAAATAGATTTGGATAATTTCCATTTCACATGTTCTATATGGGGCTTCCAACAAAGTTTATCATCAATAATTACTCCTAAAAATTTTGTCTCATATACTCTAACTTAGGTCCCAAAACAGATCCTTGCGGAACTCCACAAGTTACTTTTCTAAGTTTAGATTTCATGTTATTAATACTCACATATTGGAACCTATTATTCAAGTAACTATTTAACCAAAATTGTACAACACCTCTTAAACCATGCTCACACTTCTGTAAAAGTAAAGAATGATCTATCGTATCAAAGGCTTTACGTAAATCAATAAACACACCTATTCCAAACTGTTTTTCAACCACAGCCGTTGCAATATTTTCAATAAATTCCATCACAGCTAGAGATGTTGAGCGATTTCTTCTGAACCCATACTGATGATCATTCAATAAATCATATTTATCAATAAAAGAATCTAGTTTGTTTGCAAATAGTTTTTCAAGAATCTTTGAAAACTGAGGCAGTAAAGATACCGGTCTATAGTTTGACACAATCTGTTTATCACCAGTTTTATATAGTGGGATCACTTTGGCAATTTTCATTTTATCTGGAAAAATTCTAGTTTGAAATGATTTGTTACAAATATATGTTAATGGTTGAAGGACACTATGAAGAACTTCTTTAATTAGCGACATGTCAAGGTCGTCACAATCCATGGATTTTTTTACTCTTGAATTTACTCACCACTTCTACAATGTCACTCTCACAGACTCCACCAAGAAACATTGAGCTACTTGTTCTGTAGGGATTTTGATATTTGGCATAAAAATGCAGCACACATGCATCATTTAAATAACTGCTGTACATCCGATGAGTCACACAGTGCAGAACTACAGAAGGTAAGAACCAGTACTTCCTGTAGTGGAAATGTCGGTGCAGGTGGGAAAAATTTTTTGAATTAGTGGTGCAAGCACAGTGCAGTCAGCTGTGCACAGGATGTGACCAATTGTGCAGATCCAAGAAAAGGCACCTGTGGCACAGTTGGCATCAGAGCTAAACTGGGTTTGATTAGGAATGCATGTGTCAGAGGCCGGTCACAGCCGTAGCTAATCAAACCAGCTTTTCTCAGTCCGTTTAGAAGCCGCGTACTCCCTGCACCGACGTGACGATGTTTTCTTAATGGGAATGAAAATCCAGACCAGCTTCTCCCATGTGGAAGCTTATGTTGTTGCCTGGGTGGCGCTTTGGCACGAGGCGCAAATATATGACATCTTAAAAATGAACATATGGCAGTCTTAACTTCCCACAGAGGACAGATGGTGTCACTAGCACTTTTTTGGGGAGATCTGAGCCAGTTTGTTTATTTATATATTTTTTGTAATATTTAGAAAGGGAAGACAAGCATGGCAGCCATATTGTCAGCATTTGTGCTCAAATTCTCCTGTGCTGTTTTGGATTTGGCTGCAGTTGTAGTTGTTTGTAGTGAGTTTGTAGTTGAAGTTAAAGTCACAAAAAGCTACCCTCCCCAGTTTAAGTAAACTTGGACCAACTTAAAACCATCTAGCTCAATTCTTCAGTTTTTGCCAAATCAACAGAAATCATCTGAAAGCAGTGGTTTGTTGACAGCTTGGTGATTTATTTTGATCGAAAAAAGCAAACTGTAGAAATTTGTAGAGATTTTCCTACATAGCTAGAAGTGCTATGGCTAGTGCACCATTCTTTCTCATACCTCATCCATACTGAGTAGTGTATAAACATGGTAACATGGTTCATAGTAGTCTTGACAGCCAGATATGCGTACCTTGCAGCAGTGTGCTCCTTATTAAGGAGTTACTCCAAGTAGCCACATTGGAAGAAAGTGATGTATCTTCACTCAGCTTTAAAACTCTGCACCTCGCCCACCTTCAGCGTGCGTCAGCAGGTGACTGTGTGGATGGGCTCCTCTGCAAAATGCGAGTGAAACAGATATACAACTGCAAAATGCAAATAGCTACTGTAGAAACTGATAAATGTATTCTATAAATGATGCAACATGAAACATGCCCCAACAAAATTCACGGGATATTTTCTGTAAGCAGGCACCCTGTTATTGTTTCATACTGCAGCGTATGTTTTTAGTAGGCCGAAGGTAGAGTAGTGTGCAGGATGTGGTTCACCATTGTCTTGCTGAAATAAACAATAGTTCCCAAAGACATTAACTTTATGGTAGCACGTGTTGCTTCAAACTATAAGCACTAATACATCATCACAGACTGAGAATGGACTGATCCCGTATTTCGATCATCCAGGTCCAGATGTTGTTGACAACGAGGCGCTCTGTGGACTGATCCAGTCAGTTCAGCTGTTTATTTTTTTATAGTTTGAAGTTAGAGAGCTAACGTAGCATAGAAGAAGCTAAAAAGCAAACCGACAGCAGTTTGGAGGCATTTAAACTCGAGCGATCGCAACACACTGATTCTGTTTTGATGACTGAAAAGCTCTGACGGCGATGACGCTCTCTCCGTCTCTCCTTCTTGCTTGTTCGCTGTCGTTGTGCTCGGTGTAGCACTTGTTTGGAAGCTTTTACTGCACTTACCGTAACATAGCGCTTGTTGTTGCCAGCTCCATTAACATTATTTCACTTCATCTGTCTGTTGTTAGTTCCTCTCCACATGCTGTGTGCGTTTGTGTGTGTGTGAAGGAGAGATTGATCAGATGGCAGGACAGTCTATCCCAAATGAGATCATGCCACGAGGCTGGCAGAAGCATCCTTCTCCTCTATCTTATGTTATGTTATTCATTTGCATGGCAGAATTTTCAATCTGGGTTTATTGACTTTTAAAGAAATTGTTCCTGAGTCACTTAATGGATTTCCTCTCCTGTTGCTCAGTTGTTCGCTCTCACAGCTAGAAGGCTTTGTGTTGTGTGTCTGTGTTGTTTGCTTTTTCTCCTTGTCCCTGTGTGAGTCTCCTCCTGGTGCTCCCTCGCCCTCACACATCCCAAAGACGATGATGATTCCTGGGTTAACTGGTTATTCTAAACTGGCCACGGCTGTGGATGTAAGTGAAAATTGTCTGACTCTCTGTGTTAGCTCAAGAACTGTCCAAAGCTTGCCCCGCGTCTTACCCAGTGTCAGCTGGGATAGGTTCCAGCCACACGGCTAAGAAAATGAATGTCGCGTCGAAGCAGTGGTGTCACAGTGTGGCTCTTTACCAGGTTGTTGGCTTGTTTTTTTTATCTTGTCTCCCAAGTAGGCCATGTTTTTGCAACTTGGCTCATGTATTTTCTCATTAACTGTGGAAAGAAGTGGCAGTACATCATTTAGTTTCTATTGCTTGTTGAAGCATTCTCGGATTAGCAGGTGGATTAGAGTTATTTGAACTGTCACAGTCTACCTGGCAACAGTCCAAAAATTTTGTGTGTTTTGCTCACAGCAGGACGGCGACTGTTATGGATAACCAAACACCTGGATGTTTAAAAGAAGACCTGGCCAGACCATGTGTCTGCTCTTGATTTATGGGTGGATCCATTAAGACTAACAGACTCTTTTTTTTAATCATTTGCACCTGCTTAAGTGCACCTGAATCTATTTTTATATATTTAAAGGATGGTAGCTTTAACCACATGGGGATAAACATGTTTTAGCTGGATAAAAGTACCACAGTTGTAAAAGTTTAAAGTTTTGGACTAATTCTATAAATATAAAAATATGTGTATGTATATGTATGAGTGAATCCATATAGGTGCAATTATATACAGTGGTAAACAAATTTATTATTAGGCCATCGCCCAGTGTAAGGTGATTACCAAAATCCTTTTTATATTTCTTGATCCACCAGTATGCACGCGCTCTTTACTCAAAATGATGTTTTAAGCCCAAATATAATTATTGTTTTTATCGTGTAATTTGTGAAATTTGCAGTTTTAGAAAAAAAGCAGAAGAAATTAGTAAAGCGTATTAATATTTTTAAAATTAAAATGCCAAATCACAGCTATTTACCTTCATTCCTGACATTAGTTTTAGTGGTTGAATAATGAATTTCTGACTGATTGTGGGTATAAAAATGTTAATTCGATAGTTAATTTGAAAATAACGAATACATTTCTTGAATAAAACATCTTTCTTGATTTTAATACAGACACAGAGACATAATTTAGATAAAGGAAACCGAAGGAATCAAGTGTGATTTCAATGAATTACTTCTCTGCAATCGGTCCATGGTGAGCGTGTAGTACTTTGCGCCCATAGTGTAACTGCTGTCTATGTAAGTGCATAAATATATAATTTATAAAGCTGCAGTGCGTTATTCTGTTTTAATGCATTTAAGTCAGTTGGATGGTTCTAGATTACATTACTTGTTATTTTTTAATGTAACACTGCCCCCAGCACAAATGACGGCTCAGAGAAAATCACTACTAGGTGATGCTATCTTTAATAAAACTCCAAACATGTTTCTTCCATAAAATCCTCGAACGAGAGCTTTAGTGTAACTTCCTACAGCCGCACGCTCATTAGAGACCGTGCAGCGCTGTTTCATTAAATGTCTTTTCTTTGGAGAAAACTGCACAAAATGAGATTTTAATAAGAAGCCTCTATTCCCTGGGAAAAAAGTTACACTGTTAAGTGGGATTGCATGCTAGTGTCGGTGCAAATTAGCAGAAACATCGGCTCTTCCTTATGTGGTAGGCAGTAACATCTCTGTTAGCATGCTAATGGCTGTTTTGCATTTGCTGTGCTATTTCTTTGTGTTGGGTATGTACAGCTAAATGGATCTGGAATATGCAGTGTGTCTGCGTAATGGCCAATTACAACTCCTTTGTAAATGTAAAAGTACACTCAAAGGAACAGTGAAATAGCAACAATAAAGGCCAGCGCTGAGGTTTTGTTAACAGCTCTGTAATGTCCCTTTCTCAATTAATTGTTGATGGTGACTTCTGCGGCGATATGAGGAAGAGTTGGTGCGGTAGCTGTTCTTACGTAACAGCGAAAGGGAATTGAAGGTTGTTTCAGTTTGTGAAGTACAAAGGTGTCTCTGCAAATCATGTACTGACGTTATGCATTATGTAGGGAGATTTGTCAGATGTTGGGGTTTTTTTCATGCTCATGTTCAAGTTTTTTAATTATTAAAGTGGATGTTATCTCAAGTAATCCCTCTCCTCTGCAAACAGAAGCTGATCGGCCTCTTTACGCAAAAGTGAACAATCTGTGATGCACAAACAGTCTTCTCTTGATTTATCAAAATAACCCCGTCATTGTCACGGTCCTGATTTTGGCAGTGGGGATTTGACATTTACTGATTGTCTTGAGACTTGCACTTACAGTCCTCTGAGTATTTTCCCATCGATATATCTCTTTGAATAATTGGCAGCCTTTAGTTCTAGTTTAACCACATCTATTTTGCTGTAGCCGGTGAAGAGAAAATCCAGATCCATGGTGACAGAGTGAGAGTGGCTCTCGTTGTGCTGCTGAAAGTCAAAAGAGGCCTCTCTGTGTCTGATATGAGAGCGTGCATCAATAAGATTTACTCAAGCTTATTTGAGTCTCTGCTGAAATGCAGCAACACAGCACTATTTGTACTGCTTGTAAGAAATAAGTGCTGTTTTATTGATGCAGGGGGGTAGTTCACTTATGACTGACATATTTGGTGTATGTGTGTGCTGTACCTGTATGGATCTGTGCACCCAGTGTGTGTGTCTGCTTCAGGTTCTTCCTTTCATGAAATGCATAAAATATGAGTAATGCATGCTCAGAAGATAATACAACAGCATGTGCAAGACTGTGTTTGTGTGCGCGCACGCGTGTGTGTATCACGGGCATTCGTGGTGCTTCGACAGCGCTGTCTCACTGTTGTGCAGAATTGAGCCCATCTCCAGGGTGCAACTCAAATTGATTAAATTTGCCAGGTAAGTTGAGGGGTTGACTTGAGGCTCCAAGCAATTATTTGACTGTGGCTAAACCTGGTGTCAAGAACAGATTTTCTTGTTCTTTCAGGCTGCTGTTTTGTAATAAAGCAAAGTTCTGTTATCAAAAAAAAAGAAAGAAAAAAGGAGTACACAGCCCTGGAGAATACCTAACCTATGTAATCCGATGCTCCCTGTAGCCCACAGAATATCTAACTGATATATCTTAACCTGATATATCGCATTAGACAAAGAGCTATATGCATTTGTCACTGCCATCTCTAATCACGTTATATTGCTGAGTGAAGCTGTCTGCTCATATCATGTTATAACCCCTTTCATTATCAGATGTATTTATGTCTGTATTTATGAAATAAGGTTTCCAGAGATTTAAATAAAATCTACATGTTAGAGACACTCTGTGAATATTAGTGCTGGGTATAGGGATGCATATATTGCTGTTAGTGGAGGATATTCTCTGAGCACCAGTGGAAAGTCTGCATGACTGAGTGATGAAGCGGATTGGAGTGACTCACAGCTGCATGACTTCACCGCATCCCATCCGGTGAAAGGCCGCTGCCTCTTAAAGGTAGTTTCCTAACATTATTGGCCTTTGGCCCTTTTAAAATGACACATTTGTCACTTGTGACAGAAATAATTTTTCCTTTTCAGGTTGTTACAGCAGCTGTGTCACAGACGGAGCAGGTGGTTATGACTCAGAATGAGAACCACTGAGTTTGAAGAGGGAAAAAAAACACATTAGCTAAATCACATCATGGAATATGAACACAAAGACAGGTGGAAATAGACCCGACTCTTTGGCTTTTTTGGGGGATATAATTTAACGGAAACCTCTGCATTATTGTTGGTCATTTATAGGTACACTACCGTATTTTTCGGACCATGAGGCGCGCGGGATTATAAGGCGCACTGTCGACAACAGGTCTGTTTTCATACACAAGGCGCACCGGATTATAAAGTGCATTACATGAAACAAAACAGTCAGATAAGTCAAACTTTACTTAGCTCATTCCTCTTGCTTCCTCCACTTCTGTACCATTCATTCATTAATGTTGAATTCTCTGGTAGCTGCTCTGTAAACACTGGAACAACAGTATATGTTCTAATTTTTACTATGCAACTTTGCACTTTCCACTTTCTGCTGTAACAAAACAAATTTCTCACGTGTGGTACTAATAAAGGTTATCTTATCTTACAAGAATGACTAACCTCATATTGTGGCTGGATTATCTCAGTTGTTCTCTGCTACTGAAGTTTGGTCCCTTTACAGCAATTTTCCATGCGATTGCATTTGTCAAAAAAACATCAGGAACTTTAATCAAGTGGAAAAAAGTTAGCGTTCATTCTCCAGGTTTACTGTGTTATGCTTTGGTATGCTAACATAGCTGTGTCGCTAGCGATCACTAGCACAGCATTATATACCATCTAGCCCAACTTCAGTAACCCTACAAACGTCACTGCTGTTTAGTTTTCTGTCTTCATTCATGTTGGAAGTGATAGCAGAGTTGTACGCTTTATTTTTTTTCAGAAATCTCTCAGTCAGAACATGGTATATTATGTTTAGGTAACTAGCGAAACCAGCGAGCTAACTTCCTGTTAACTTCTAACTTTGGGACCTGACGCGGACGGAGTTTTGGACCCAGATTACTATGAGCCGGGAGGCTCCTGACCAGTGTTGGTCAAGTTACTTGAAAAAGTAATTAGTTACTGATTACTGATTACTTCTCCAAAAAGTAATCCCGTTACTTTACTGATTACTTATTTTCAAAAGTAATTAGTTACTTAGTTACTTTTCAAAAACATGATACACTACCTGAATGCGTGATAAAGCAATAGACCTTTTGGGCCAATTCTATTTTTGCTGCATAATCCATCATATAAAAGTGAATCACATGGAAAAGTGTCTTTTTAAAAAATTGTTTATTACTTTTAATCTTAACTTCATAAACACTGCATCAAACAAAAATTAAATTAAATTCAACAGTCTTTGACTTTAATAAATTTGTTTAACATTTAAACATATTTCTGCACATTACACCATATTTTAAGAAAATAAAGGCTTAAACTGTATTTCTGCATACTCCAGCATATAACATAAATTATTTTTGTGTATACACACACATCCTTTCATATAAATACAGCAAAAAAGAAATAAATAAAATTAACAATAACATATTTTAACAGTTGGTAAAGTGCAGAGAGGCATAATATTGAGATTACCAAAACAGAAAAGGCTATTGCATGCTACATTTAGGCTGTTAATCCAGTCTCATTTTGTTGCAACCCTGAAAAACCCTGAAAAAGTTATTGTTTTCTTTTGGACTTAAACAGTGGTTATATCGCATCAGCAGAAGCTTCTCAAACCTTCTGTCAGACATTCTGTTGCTTTTTGGGGAAAGCACCAATCCACCTAAACTGAACAGCCGTTCCACTGGTGCACTGGATGGAGTTGGACTGCTGTATTTCATGTACATCTTTTTGAGATTTGGGAACTGATTCAGAATCTCAAGCTCATAGCCTGACCTTAAAAAGTCAGTTACTTCTTTTTCTGCTGAGAAGCTTTCTGTGGGCTGATTCTGAAATTCAAAAAAGTCCATTTTGGCTGGGCTGGCTGGCATTTGGGACACATTAGTGTTCTCAGTTGCAGGAGCAGCTTTACAACACTCTGTTATCAGGAGCTGCTTCACATACTCTCTCCTATGCTCATCTCTCAGCCAACGAAGTTTAAACTTGGGACAAGTGGCCATTGCGAGAAGTCCTTCTTGGCTATCCAGAACAGCATCAAAACGAGTCTTGATGGCCTGTAACATACAATATGATGCATCTAAGAATAAAATAATTTTACTATATAATTACCTATTGTCATTATTTTGTGGGCTTTACAGCTCTAAACCATCTATATTTTCTATTATCAATACTGTATGAGATTTAATTTTGGTTGAGGCTTTTGTTGATATTATGACTAATATTCATGATTAATGATGATCAATATCCCTGATATTTAACAAGGGGTGAATACTTGGTCTTTTATTCTATCATTTTAATAATTATACATGCTGCTTAAAACAAAGTATAACATCCACCCACTGTGAATGGTATAATACATTTAACAAATCCACCCAAAGCAATTAATAATAATCTTACCTTTACAATGACATCTGGGAGGCTGGCTGTCATTCTAGAGAGGTCATCTTTCAGGGCAAGCGTCTTTGACACCATAGGTGCACTCATCCCCTTGTAAGATGTCCAGAGCCACTGTCAGGGGCTTCATCACAGTACAGTACTCTTTCAAGAACTGGTACTCCCTTTCATTAAGGCACTTGATTCCCAGTTTTACCCACAGGGGATTAAGTTCATTCAAGGGAATTGTGATGATTCTAGAAATGGCCTCATGCAGGGAATTCCACCTTGTGGATGTTGGTACCATTAGTTTCCTCCGGCTGACTTCCACCTGTTCAGAGGCTAATGTTGATCGACTTGCTTTAGTCCACAGAGCAGAACATTTCGCAATGCTACTCCTATATATAGCCTTGGTGTCTGCACAGGAATTTAGATGTTTGTCAACATCGGTTGTTGAAATCAAGTTAATTGTGTGCGATGCACATCTGTAGTGTGGAGGGAGGCTAAACTGTGCATCACCAGATGTGGTTGAAAGAGCTTCTATGACATCAGTAAAGGTCGGTTCCTCGTCATCACCTTCTTTATTTTCAGATTCAGACTTCAAATGACAGGGCTGACATACTCTGAATGCTTTGGCAAAATTGGATCCGTTACATCCGTTACAGTGGCAATAACTTTGCCTTGTAGTCCATATGATGAATGGATTTCTTCAATCTCTGCTTCAATTACATCATAGGTATGGCTGCCTCTAATTCTCTTGCATGCTAGGGCGGCCTTGTTGCGTTGTAATGTGGAATTAATCCAGTGAACTGTTACACCCATAAAACTTTTATTTTTTACCGTCCAGATGTCAGCAGTGGTGAAAACAAACTCTGCCTCTTCGAGTGTAGCCTTCAAGTTAGAGTTCATTTTGTCATATTCTCTCTCAAGGTATCCTACAAATGACTTTCTCTGGGGCAGCTTGACACCACTTTTAGTTGGTATTTTTTCTACGATGTGTCGGAATGATTCAGAGTCTACAGTGGAAATCGGCAACATGTCCTCGACAATATAGGCAGCGACAAGCTTCTTCAGTTCAGGGCACTAAGTCCTGTCGCTCTTACGTCTAGTTTAACCTGTTTAGCAGGAGTGGGTCCATCTGAGGTTTGCCCGGTGGAAGTAGATGTGGTAGCCACAGCGGTCATGTCAGTGGGGGGATCCTTGGGGTTTTCTGTCAATTTAACATTCTTGTGGCAGCGTGCTAGGTGCTTGCTCAGGATGGAAGTGGAATTTTTCGACGTAGAAAGAAGTTTTCTTCCGATGCAGAGTGTACAACGTACGCTTATGTTTTTGTCGCTTTTTAAAGAGTCAAATTCGAAGTAATGTCGGTATTTCCAAGTATTAAATGCTGCACGATCGTACTCTATCCCTCGCTCCATGTTTTCTATTGTTGATTTACAGACGTGCTACCACAGCCGTCGCACTCGCTTACGTCACTGTCATGAGACATTCTCGCAAAAAAATCATGGTTTTAGTAACGTAGTAACGCAGTAACGCAGCGTTCCTACGGCAAAGTAACGGTAATCTAATTACCGTTTTTGCAATAGTAATCCCTTACTTTACTCGTTACTTGAAAAAAGTAATCAGATTACAGTAACGCGTTACAAGTAACAAGTAACGTTACAAGTAACAAGTGACGTTACAAGTAACGCGTTATTGCCCATCTCTGCTCCTGACTATGGTAGCCATAACACTCAGACAATCCATCAAGCGGTGCGGCTTCGTAGATTAGCAAAGTCCTACTAAAACATTTTTTGACAGATTTTTGAGCACCGTGTACCACATAAAATTGGTTCAAGGTCAGTAAACACAGCCAGAATTCATAGATAAGGCACACCAGATTATAAGGCGCACTGCCAATTTTTGAGAAAATTAAAGGATTTTAAGTGCGCCTTATAGTGTGGAAAATACGGTACTTAAAAGTGTATTTCCAGCTTGCAAGAGAATTTTAAAGCAACCTAAAATAAAATGACAGTCCTAGTTATGGACTTCAGAACCTGTTTGGTGGGTATCATTTTTTTCTCTGCAGGAAAACCCTGTTCGTCAACAGGAAACATAGCTTTTAAAATCATAGCATGGAATTAAGATATTTTGTCTTGTCGTCTAAATGCGCCTGCAAGTGTCCTAAGGCGTGCTCAGGGAGGACAGAAACCTTCGGTGGAGCTGAAGAGCAAAAGCTTGTTTGATCTTGATTTTCAGTATACTGGCTGTGAAAGAGAGGCCTCTCAATCCTTCTGACTTTCGGGGTTTAAGCAGGTGGTGTCGGGAAAGTCAAAATAGTGACATCGAGTTTTGCCCCTTTAATGTTGGCTCTTCCTATCATTGTGAAGCAGAACTCCTGCTCATTATGTGTTATTATAATAGTAATCATGGTCAGTATTAGACACCACATGTACTGTATATGCTTGGAATCATTAGTGCAAAGTTACACTTGCAGGATAACACTGCAGTCTGCCTACAAACATGGTATCTGGAAAGGTTTTAAGTTAATTCTGATGTGGTGAATTGTAGTGGTGCAGAGTGGGGTCATGTTAATAATCCATTAAAATTTGGCTTTTATCCACCAAAGTCTCCAAGGTCAACCTAACGATTTATTGGTTGAAAACTGACAAAATCCATATATGTTCTTTAAAGTGTGCTGTGCATTGTCAAAATATAGAAAGTATATTATATATAGTATATATGTAGAAAGTGTATAAAATGTAAGATATCATATCACATATGACCTCTGACCTCTCCTTTAAGATCAATAGATTGAGCTGAAGGTCACAGATAATAATGCTATATAGAGATCTTTTAAACCACATCTCTTATTCTCTGTATTGACAACAAGTAGACATATAGGGGATGATATATGGGGACACTTTACAGTTTGCATCCATACATCACGTAACATTTGACCTCTGACTTTAGTTTTACATTTTACATCTTCCTTTTTATATTCAAGTTGACCCCAAAATGTGTTTGTCTTTAAAGAAAGAGAAAGAGAATGAGCTGCTTAGTTAGTTACAACTATATTGGAGTATAATATTATATAATAACCTTCAATTATTCATGTGCCGTTACTTACAAATCAATGCCTATATCCATTACCTAGTCTCAGATAATGTCTGTGTAATCAAAGTACACATCGGTCATGCTACACTGATTTTTACTGCACTATAAACTTAGTAAAGTACATTTAAAAAGAAGAAAGAAAACAAAATGAATATATACAAAACACAATACTGTTCCCTTAAAAGTAAAAAGCACTGTATATGTGTAGGTGATTGAGACTTTCCAGTTAAAATGTGTTGAGGGCTTAGTTAGAGTAGAAAAGCTCTCTATATGTTCTGGCCCCACCTGTTAAATCCAGCCGGCACCGTCATGAACACAAGAGGGTGAAACAGTCACCAGGAGAAAGACGCTACTGTTGTCAATGATTCACTGACTATAACTCATAGCAGCTCTACTTTATTACAAACCACATATATAAACCTACAAATGCCAATATGGCAACACATAGCATGACACTCATACACTTCCTGCACATATTTGTGTAGTCTCTTATCCTATAAACTATGGATTATTATCTAGAAACATAGCTACATTTTTGGTCTTTTTAAACGATTAAAACTATTAACAATACATCCAAAGCACAATTAGGTTATTCCGTACTGGATAGGAATGCTTCATATGATTTTAGTTGGGCTGGGAGACGATCAGGCTTCTCTGTCCTCTATTTCAATCCCCGTGAGTTGCTGTATCAGTCTGTTCGGCTGTTATCTGCAGATGACAGTGGTGTCTCCTTCTACGGAAAATCCACTGCAAGCCCTTTCATCTTACAAGCACCGAACTGCATATTTTTCTTAAATGCAGAAAAATCTTCCAATTTGTAGTCACTTTTTTCCCCCCCGGAGACAACTAACAGCCTATTGAACAGAGCTACCGAGCTATGCGCCACACATATGCCCCGTCTTTCAAGCGTTGCGATTGCAGGAGGTGGCATCTGCGCGTGCACTGTGTGGCAGGAACAGCTGGTCAGACCCAGACTAAGGGGTGGCCATTAGCTCTTAGCGCACTGACCTCACAGGAGCACCTGGAAGAGACGGCCAGCAGGCAGAAAGGCTAACGTTTAATTGCACTGAAAATGGCCGCTAAAATGTCCCCGGTGGGGGAAATAGTTGCCCCGGTGAGATGAGAGGAGAAAAGGGGGTGTGTTGCAGTCTTGACAAGGGAAAAATGAGAGAGGACTGGAAAAAGCACTGATGTAATGACAGGTGTCAGGACAAAAGGCACAGTTAGCAATAGAGGCAGAGAGCTATATTGACTGGCAGATGACACACTAAAGTGATCAGCCGTTTGACGGAGTGCCAAACTCCGGGAATAACACGTTTTCAGTCAGAACAATCCCGACACAGCCTAAAAACAAGCTGTCTAACCCCTGCAGGTTCTCTTGCTTGCAGCGCAGGTCCTCATGTAACTTATTCAAGACTCTACCAACCTGGCAATATTCATGTTGGCAGATATGTTAAATAAGTAATGATCCTACTGCTGCTGAGCATATTGACTTTTTTCCTCTAGAAGCTTTTTCTTATGTCCTCAGGTCTGCGTGTTTTTTTCTCCCTCTTTGTGATTTTAAGTAATAATTGATGCTTTTTTTCCTCATAAATACTTTGCCGTGACTAAATCAATATCAATTACTTAAAGGTTTTCCTTTGATAGGACAGCGCAGGGCATTTCCAGGAAATATACTCGCTAACATCTCATAGATTAGAAAGCAAACAACCATCGTTTCACAATCGTTGCAATAACTGCTCACGTTGTGTGTTATTCCTTTACAGTTCAGCTCTTTGGTTAAATATTGATAGATTACGCCGTTGAGATGGGTTTATGTAGATGTAAAGTAAGATAAAACAAGAATAAACCATCGCTGAAGCTTTCTTGTGACGCATGTTACAGAAAGGAGTAGGAAAAAAGCAAACGACGAACTCTGACACACATCATTTGCACTCTGTCGGTGCGCATGACCCTTATAAAACTGGTATTTACGAGCCTCTTCCAACAGTGTGCTGAAATATTGCTTTTATATTGTGCAAACTACAGTGAGATCTGTAGGGTCAACATTCTTGTAAAGAATTCTGTGAAATAAGGTCAGGAAACAGATTTAAGACTCACTTTATCCTCTTGAGTGAGTCAGTGGAACGGTCAAACATGAATCCTTAAATCTGCAGCAGGCTGGAATATAACGTTTTAACAGACATCTCACTGTCAAACCTAAAGACTGGATATTAAATCTGAAGCATTCTTTGTAACGGCCAGCAGGAGGCGACAACTCTGGTTGCTTAAGGAGGTCTGATTACGTAGAAGTCCACGATAAAACAGCCCTTAGGTGCTACCATTATTAGCATGTAGTGTCCCTCAGTTTCTCAGACTCACATTCGTCATGTCCACTTTCAAAATACCAAAATGTTCAGTGTTTATTTTCTCAGGTTAGATAACGTTAAGTTCTTGTGGTATTACTTAGTTAGGGTTTAGTTGAGTTTTAGTTTAGGTTATGTTTCACTTATGTTTCCGTGTTTGTGTCTTTTCCTGTCTTCTGTGATAGCCTGCCGTGTCCTCATTGTTTAACGTTTAGTTATGTCCCTGTGTTCTGTGTAGTTATTGTCTGCGTGTTTTATGTTGTCAAGCTTGTGTTGTCATGTTTACATTTGTCCATGTTTCATGCTTTATTTTGAAAGTTTCCATGTTCAGTGTGTTTAGTTTTGCTTCCCCTGTGGTGTCAGGTTCATTTGTGTCAGCTGTGTTTCCCAGATGTTTCTTTTCCCCTCATTACCCTTCTGTGTATTTAAGTCCTCTGTCTTCCTCTGTTCAGGGTCGGGTCGTCTGTTTGTCTTGCATCACGTCTCTCCAGGTTTCAGGTTGTTTGTCATGTGTTGTTTTTTTTTTCACGCCATAGTTCCGCATCCACCTTTTAGATTCATCTTCATGGTCATTCTTTCTTGTCACAGTTTTCATAGTTAATCTTAGTTTGTTCCCAGTTTAGCTTTTAGTTTTAATTTATGTTCATGTATCTTTAGCCAAATAAATGGCTCGCCTTTGGTTATACTGAGTTTACTCTCCCGTGTCTGTTGGATCAGCTCCGCAAACATACTGGCTGCGCAGCCGTGACACAGTGGGAGGTTTTGCAGTGTCTACAGTAAGCAATGAGCGATATTGCTGTCCACTATCTATGTTTTAAGTACTGGCCAATCAGACGAGCATAGACCACACCTCTTAATCTTTAAATTCAAGTATTTTCAGTCCCATTGCTACAGGCATATAACATTAAGACAGCTAGCTCACTGGATTGAAGTATAGTACTGTAATGGGATGCCACTCACTGACTGGTCATAAAATATCTTCCCGACTAGATATTCCGCAATCAAATGTGACGGGTATTATTGGAAAGTAGAAGCATTTAGCAACCACAGCAACTCATCCAGCGATGTAATGTCAGACCAGATAAAGTTACAGAGCGGGGTTAGTACCTCAGTAACTGCAGGGATCCAAACATCATCTGGCATTAACATCAGCACAAAAGTTGTGTGCTGGGACCGTCAATACAATTTAATTGAATTAGGCTCAGTGGCTGAGCAGCTCTTGTACATGAAAACAGTACTTTTGGTCGTGCAGTGTATGCTCTGTGTTGTTTGTTGTTTCCTATACTGTACATTACACTTTTGATCTGGTTGGAAGTGGCAAAAATGCACAACTAGCCAAAGCAGGGGCTAGGTTTTCCAGTCCTGGAAGTGGGAAGGGAGCAGAAAGGTTTTTTGTTCAAAGGAATTAAACACATGTTACCTAGCTCATCTTTAATCAAGACTACATTAAGGAATCATTAGTATCAGTTCTGTACTGAAAGACAGTGATTGCATCAATACTGCCTATATGGTGCAAATGCAATCATTTGGCACGCTGAATACAGTAATGTACAGTTTTTCACATTCTTTACCATCTATGTGTTTTACAGTATCAATATAAATCAGTCTGCTCTTGTTGCATCAGTGAAAATCATTATATCCACCTTCAAAACTTTTCTTCTCCTCTTTAACAGCAGTGAACTTTTTAAACTACATAAATGTGTAATCAAACTGTTCTTAGTACTATAAGTATTAATGAATACAACAGCTGAAAAGGCCAGGAAAATTTTCTGAAACCTCTCTCATGTTCATATTTGTTCAAACTCTGCTGAGAACAAGTACCGAGAGGTCTGTTTTCGTAGCCACGTTTGAATTTTAACCTCGTGTACAATATTTATCATGTTTGCTTCTCGGGCGCTTCAATTCTGTGATTTTTGCACAGATCAAATAACTTGTCTCTCCTCTTTCCCCCAGTCCCATGAAAGAGCATGAATCCAGTATGCACAGAGGAGTTTGAGATTTAGAGTTGTTTTCGTGGTCTTGCCATGACTTTCCCTGTCTTCTCCCCTCACCTCCTCTGTACCGTAGATGCTTTTTGTCAGACTCTTGTCGACACCCTGGAGAGCACACCTGGTCTGCGCTACATTTGGAGCACCTTCAAGCCATTATTGCAGGGGAAAGTCCTCTACACACCTGATACACCTGCTGCTCGTCTCCTGGTGAAAGAAGTAGGTCTAGAGGGAAAAAGAAAGGTTTCTATATGTATGCTGACTTTTTGTGAACTTGAAAAGAATATATTGCTCTGGTCAGTTTAAGTTTGCAATGAAAGGTTCAAGCCACTATATCTGTATTTATATATTCTTTTCTAAAGAGTTAGCATGCAAATATATGTAAATCTTGCATACATAGGACCAGACTAATTACTGGTAGAAGGTGCCTGCAATCTGTCTATGAAAACAAAAAAGGAGGATGTCACGCATTAGTGCAGAGCTGGAAAATAAAACATTTAATCAGAGGGCTTGTTCATGCAACGCAATAAGTATATATTGTTTTCAAAGACATGACATTTGTGCATGAGATTTGCATCGTTTTGATAGCTGCGTAACCAAAACAAACAACAGACATGCTGTGAGAATTTTGCATTGAAAATACATAACGAGCATGAGGAAAACCTGTCGACTTCACAGCGAGCGGCCCGGTGTTGGCACAGGAGGCCGTCTTCGCTCCAGACATAGTCGGGGTGTTTACAAGTGAATGTTCAGGGGTAAATAACCCCATTTACATTCAACACCACAGGGGGGATGGCAGTGTTACAGTGTGATGAGTTCCTAGGGAGATTAGCTGAAAGTGCAGTTGTGGAGTGCTTTCATGTTTGTATTGGCGCAGCGAGTATGTTTTCGGTGTGAAGGTGAGACAAATGTGTAAAATAATAGATTATTGTTTTCTGTGTTTCAGGCAAATAGGACCTTTAACGCCTTGGCTATGTTAAGGGAGCTGGCTGACTCTTGGGATGAACTCGGACCGCGTGTTTGGGATTTTCTGCAAAATAGCTCACAAGTCAATACAATACGGGTGAGACTCTCGATGGTTGTTTATTTTATGTAATGTTGCACACATTACAATGGTTGGTTTATACAGTATGTTAAACATGGTCAAAGTATCTGAACTTTACATTGCTGGGTTTTTTGTTTTTTTACTACTCTTGGATTTGTGACATCATAGAGCAGGGATGTCACACCCATGTACACTGTGGGACACATAACATAGCATAGTTTCTTTATTTATAAAGCACTTTACATCCAACAATGTTGGCCAAAGTGCTACAAATATAAAGCAAAGAGAAAACAGTTTAAATTACATATAGAATATCTTAAAATTCAAAATAATATAATTAATAAGAAACTAATTAAGAGACATCAACAAGTCCTGCTGTGCTGAAAGCCAAGGTAAATAAATGTGTTTTAAGACGTGATTTAAAAACAGATAAGGAAGGTGCCTGTCTAACATGTAAAAGCAACTCATTCCACAATTTTGGTGCTGCCGCAGCAAGCGCCCGATCCCCTCTGAGCTTACAATTTGTCCTGGGCACGCTCAGGAGGAGCTGGTCTGCCGACCTGAGGGACCGGGAAGGTATGTATGGATGAAGAAGCTCAGAGAGATACAGAGGGGCAGCATTGGACAAACATTTAAAAACAAATAAAAGCAGCTTAAAATGGATCCTAAAATGCACGGGCAGCCAATGAAGTGAATATAAAACTGGGGTGATATGCTCGCATCTACGAGTGCCAGTTAAAAGACTTCCAGCAGCATTCTGAACTAGCTGCAGTGGAAAAACAGAAGATCGACTCTCCCCTAAATAAAGAGAATTACAGTAATCCAGCCGAACGGTTACAAAGGCATGGATTACTGTTTCAAATTGCTGTCGCGCAAGAAACTGCTTAATACAGCCTACTTTGATCTTAAGTGGAGTGGATCATCTCCCCAAGATAGCTCCACATAAAAAGTCACCAGCAAACTTGGTGATGAGATTTACTGAAAATAAAAAATTCAGAAAAATACAAAAAAATGCAAAACGACCTCCTTCACTTTCTTTTTTGCAGTAGAGCTAAATGAAGAAAACAGTAAACATACATTAGTGTCTTTTATAATTACTGCAGTGTATTTTTTTCTCTTTGAAAGATGAGCCTCACATCTGCTGCAGGTGAGAACGTACATGCTGTGTACATCATTTATTCACACCTTCTGTTAAATGTGGAGAGTGAGAGAGGAAAGTAATTATGGATAAGTGCAGGATAATTTTCATCCTAGCAGAAAGGATTATCTATAGAAGTAAAGGACACGGACTTCTCTCTCTTCCACCCTCTCCTCTCCTCCCTCTATTTTGCCTCTCGCCGTATTTCCTTGACACTGACATTACTCCAGTGTCACTCCAAATGAGCTTATAGGCAGCTGGAGGGAAGCAGACATTGGGAGCTCCATATAGCTAGGGTATTCATTACCCTAGCCCTAACCTTTACACAAATGGACCAGCAATCCTCCTTTGTCTTCATTTTCTCCCCACCCAGCCCTCTCCCTTTCTCTCCCTCTGTCCACCTCTCGTTCCGAAGCCGGTGGCTTCCGAGGTTTGTCATCTTCAGAGGTCATTCAAGGTCACGGAGAAGCTTTAGTTTGATGGACCGATTGCTGTCGCCACCACAACTACATCTGAGTTGGGTGATTTAGGGTGTTAAGGTGAATAAAAGGAAATACCGAGCACAAGACAGCTTAGACATAAGAGTATTTGGGAATACTTTTTGCCTTTACATAGTTATAATCTGCAGGATTACAGTTCTGGTTGCTTCAGTGACACCTGTAGGTACTGCTTGAATAAGTGCTGTTTGATAGTGCATGTAAACAGCAGCCCCTTTAACAGAGGCACAACAGAAAATCTTAAAGCCCATGCCTCTGACCAAGGGCCACTTACTGTCACATTATGGATGTTACTCTTCCCGTACTCAATTATCCGCTTACAAATGTATTACAAGAGCATGCAGAGAACACAACGGCCACAAAGGGCAACTTTGACCTTCAGATGAAGGTCTTAGCTAACCTAGGTACTCATGTAAGATAAGATAAGATAAGATAAAGCTTTATTAGTCCCACAGGTGGGAAATTTGCTTGGTCACGGCAGAAAGTGGACAGTACAAAGTAGAGAGCAACAAAAATTAAGAAAAAACAATAAAATATTCAGTAAAGGGACTAGATGTTACAATCCCTGATAAGGCATTGCTTTAAACGGAGAAAATCTTGAGGGATAATAATAATGGATTGCATTTATATAACGCTTTTTGAGACCCTCAAAGCGCTTTGCAATTCCACTATTCATTCACTCTCACATTCACACACTGGTGAAGGCAGCTGCAGTTGTAGCCACAGCTGCCCTGGGGCAGACTAACAGAAGCAAGGCTGCCATATCGCGCCATCGGCCCCTCTGGCCATCACCAGTAGGCGGTAGGTGAAGTATCTTGCCCAAGGACACAACGACCGAGACAGACAGAGCTGGGGATCGAAATGGCAACCTTCTGGTTACAAGATGAACTTCCCAACCTCCTGAACCACGGTCGCCCAAAACCTAACCCTGGCTGTTGGGATGGCTGTTATGAGGAAAGGCAACCCAGAAACTTTACCAGCGGCACACATCGTTGTGTGCTTTAACTTTCAGTCTTTTACTTGAGCTAATCTGCCATTTTTTTCCTTGGTTAGGTTTGGGAATTAGAGATCTGATCTACATTATCATATTAAAATTTGGGACACATCATCAGTAGTGGACCTTGGATTCATTGGGTGTTTCGGCCATTATCACTAGACACCCTCATCCAAGGAGGCCCTGCCAGGGTTGATCAGGCCCCGGAGTGTGTCACTGGTTTATGTTAAATTGTTATAAAATAAAATAAAATTTAACATGATATATTGAAAACTGTGGACGCTAGCCTGCTAACAAACAAACATACAGAATCTGGATTAAGTTCTCTCCATGGACCTGATATTTCACCTTACCTTTACAGTTCAATTCTTCACTTCACCACATGACCAACAAGGTTAAAGGGCACATCTGTGTGGTTTAAAATGCCACTAAACATTAAGCACCGGACTACACGTTTAAGCGCATGCAGCAGTAGCCGGATGAAGAGATGAACTACTGAACCAGATAAAAAGTTACGGTCAATTTGCCAGCATAACTCTCTCTTACTGCACTTTCAGAATGGCTCCGATTTTTTTATTTCCTCAAAAGACAATTTTGATGGATCGTGTCCTTAACGTTGCGACCACAATGATAGATGTACTGATTTTTTTAAAAGGTCACACGCAGCGCAGAGATTACTTAATTTGACACTTTGTCCTTAGGTTAAGCAGAATATGATCAAAAGTGTTGACACTGAAATGCCACTGAGCACAGTGGGCAGAATATATCTGAATCTTTAACTCTGAATATCACACTGTAGAGACCACTTTGTTCAATTGACGCGCAGCGCCCTTTGCTGACCAAAAGTCAGGCTCCGCATCGTCCACTTTGAAATGGTCACCACACGCGGGTCACATTTTAAAAAAACGATATAAAATGGGTGATTTCATTGTGGGTTTGAAGTGAATTTTCCCCATTCTTCTTATCAGTGTTTTAATTTTACTTTGATGTAAAACTGTCATTACAGGAACGGTGTCAGATTAATACTTGGGTGTTAATATCAGAGCAACTGGAAAGCGAAGGAACGCTGCGTGAGAGAGGGAGGGGAATGACTGTGGTGCTGTAACTTGAGGGCAAACACATGTAAACCAATAGATGGGAGTCAAATAGCCTTATTCTCAAAGGGTTATTGCATAAGAAGCTTAGAAATGGTTTTTTCTCTAAACAAAACAAAATACATATTCATGTAATGTGCTCTATGTAAGTGGGCCATTACTGCTGCAGCAAGGTTCAGTTTTCCTCCGCTTCTCAGCGTATTATCTTTATGAATTGGGTGCGTGATTATGGAAATTGCGTCTTGATCTATGACCCGAGATGAATGTAAGTCACACACATGTTCCCTGCCATGTTAGTGAAAGGGAATTGAAGGGGAGGACCTGCGCCTTTATCTCTTTCATGGTGCGTACGCGGCCTTGTTTGTGCATTTCCAGGGAGGAGATTTGATTTGCATTTGTTCTCTCTGTGGGTCCTAATACATCTGTACCATGCAAATGCATTTATTTGTGCACGTACACACCCTGTGCTGTAAATGAGCACTTCATGGCCATAGAGGAGAATAGCTGATGTGCATCTTAGAGCCGCAAGTACAACACTGCCATCTATCTTAATGCTGTTAATTAATTCTGCAGAAAAATGAATGTCAGCTCCAGCAAAGAGTAAAGCTGCCCCTCCCCCATCCTTTTTATCATCCCTTCTTTTTTTCTTTATTTCTCTTTTTTTTTTAAGGCTTTTGATTCTCATAAATATTCATTTGCATTCATACCACATTAATTTGAAGCCTCTAACAGGTGGCCATTGTAACTATAAATAAACCCGTCTTCTTGCTTTCAAAATCAGGCTCTGCTGTCGAATCCTGTGTTTGCTGGTACCCTCAAGGCGCCTCTCAATGGCACAGGGTGGACACCTGAGCTGCTGGCCAACTTCCTGTACAACGGGCCTCCGGAAGATCGTCCACCCGGCATGCCACCCACTGACTGGCGGAACGTCTACAACTCCACCTCGGAAATGCTGAAGCTTCTCTCCACTTTCTTGCGTGTATGTAATTTATCTGCTTGTGCTTTGTTGTAAATGCGAAACACCTCATACATCCGGCTTCCACAGGGTTTTGCGATTTCTCCAGTGAAGTGAAAGATTTTCTAAGAGTGGGCTGTTCTTTGACATTTACGTTTTTTTAAACATAATTCTCACCCTTCCACCTGTATTCTTTCTTTGCCTTTCCTTTAGTTATTTTTGTTTATCTGATGTTACCTGTGTGATTTCTTTGGCTGGAGTTGCTTTATAACCTTTGAAGTAGTCAAGCAAAATTGCTTTTTAGTAAAATCAGTGAGAGCTTTCTTTTTGGGTGGGTGGGGGTGGGGGTGGGGGGTTGAAAAAAACACAATCTAACTTTACCCACCCGTATCTTTAATTCAATGTATTTTAGTGCCTTTGTGGTCATTTTATTAGTGTGAGCCTGGTTTTTTGCATCTAAAACATAAGGCATGTGCTCATGTTTAGCACAGTGACTTTGCTTTGTGAGCTCTTTTCTTGTGTATCCTTGCGCTGCTATTGTTCAAGCCAAAATCAAGACATCAGTGTGATGATTGCTCTCAAACTCAACTTTTGAGTCATTAGAAAACAGGCCTCTAGTGTTCATTAAACTTGAAGAACCTTGACTTAAAGAACTGTCAAATGCACAGCAAGATCTACCACAGCATCCCTTCCCTGATAATCATATAGCAATATTGCTATGGGCTAGTGAACCTGTAATGGCATCATCCAATTGGAAGACAAACAGAATTAACATTCATCCTGTATATTGATTGTTCCACATTTCAAAGCAAAATTGTTCTTTCTCCAAATTGCACGATCAAATATATGCACAAAGCCCAACCTCGTCCCACTCCCGCCCTCCCCCCTACACACATACACACACAATATCAATCCGAGTGCAGGTAAAATGACAGCTTAGGTCCCTCGGGATTCGCCGTACATGGACAATAAAATTCCACTGTAATGCAATCTATTTTCTGCCCTAATGGAAATTGCATTGCTCAGAATGGATAAGGAGCACTTATCAGACAGCCTGCACTGCAGCGATCGCTTGTCTGGATGCGTACACGTTTAGGGAAATGACATATTTTTTAGGATTGGCATTGCAAAGACGCGGCGTAGCTAAAAGGTCATTAAGACAATGTAGTCGTGCATTTAGTTTCATACATGGTGGATGCTTTATGTACACAACAAGGGAACTGAACAGAAAATACTAATGGCTAACATTATTTAAACCTGATTTTCTTACTTTTCAGTCACTGGTCAACAAAACCAACTACAATCCTTTATTAGTGCAAATCGATAGCTTTAGCATACATGGGCAGGAGGAGGCTAACAAGTTTCCAATGTGCAGACACAGGACATTAGAGGAGAAATGTGTGTTCGCCAAATGAGTCATTTGTATCCTTGAAATGATTTCTTGGTGTGAGCCAATTACTTTCTAAAGATTAAAGCCCAACAATTTGTGCTCATTTTCAAATTGGCATGGCTCCTCTCTCTGTGTTGCCACCACCAGCATTAACACTAAAGACTCAGGCTGCATCTTTCCTGATTTTTTTTTTTAAATAGAGGCAAATTAGAGCCACAAGTTGCATGTCATTTCTTTCATAAACCTGTTTAATCCAACAGTGCCGAGATTTATAAAACATTAAGACAGGAGAAACAAACCTATAAATAGCATAAAAGGTCATTATGAAAATGTTCATGGCAACAGCGCTGCCATGTCTTCATAACTCTGGGGACAGAACTTAATCGCTGGCTTTAGATGAAACTCCTCTGGTGCTTACTGGGAATGTTGTGCCGCACTAATCTTATTTAAACATTAAGGGCACTTGAGGATGACACGACTGTATGAGCTGTTATAACTTGTGAAGTCTCATTAACATGGGCAGATAAAGTTGATTTGTAGCAGCACAAATAGCTGATTAAACATAAATTGGAAAGGCTCCAAAGGACGTTTGTAAATGCAGAAGAATCAGGTTCACCGAGTACATCTGTATGAAAAACATTGTGCCTACAAATAGGTTTGAATAAAGACGCTGTTAAAAAAATAAATTGTTTGCTCAAATGATGTGTTGGGTAGCATGAGGCCGCTGTTACCAGGATTAGCTACAGCTTGTACAGCTTGTCCCTATATTTCATTTAGCACTTGTCCAAACTTTGGGCCCGTGGAGCTCTTCACTGCTCTAATATCCTCCAGTATGTGCTGAACAAATGGTGTTGTTTGTGATATTTCTTTCCTACCATAGCGGGATATACAATACAGATTCCTGAGGGGGGAGATGATAAAACTATTGCAGCACTGAGATGTGTGGACAGCTGTCAGGTGTGACTGCCTCCCAGGATGGCTAGCTCATTATCGTCTCGTGAAACAGGGGGACAAGGCTACCGAGCAAGGGAACGCTAGCAAGGGTGGATCTCATTTGCTTGTCTCTACTGAAACTCAAAACATTTCCACCCCCTGGCATCTCCAGATAATTTGGAACTGCACTTTGTGTTGTTTAGTCACTAGCTGAATGATACTTTCTTTGCTAAATATCCATCTGCCTTTCTCCCAGTGAGCTCCTGCCTGCCTTTTGTGGCTGCTGAAAGACTGCAAAAACAGAATGGTTTACTGCAAATATAATAGGATGTTAGAAAAGAAAGACATTTATGTGGGTCTGTGTTTGCTGACAGTGTTTGGATCTGGACAAGTTTGAGGCGGCCTCCACTGAAGGCCAACTGGTGAATAGAGCGCTGGATCTTTTGAGAAATGGTACGTTCTGGGCCGGGATTGTCTTTGAAAACCTCCAGCTGAACTCCAGCCTCCCACCTCCTTATGTCAAGTACAAAATCCGCATGGATGTTGATGAAGTAGAAAGTACCAGGACAGCAAGGAGAAGGTATGTAACACTGTTATAAAAACCCGTTCTTTTTGCTGAATACCAAAATGACTTTAACCTAATTTTATATTTTTTGTGCCATTTCTTCTGTCTCACATTTGATTGATGTCTCTGTTTGGTTCTTTGACTATACTAGACTAAAGAACTTGATGCCATATGTGTATATATATGTATATATTAGGGGTGCAACGATACACAAAATTCACGGTTCGGTTCGATACTTTAGTGACACAGTTCGATATTTTTTCGATACAAAAAAATGTTCATGCCTTTTTAATTTGTCATTTATTAAAATTATAAATATATATTTTAAGTCAAAAATACAGTTTTTAAATTTAATGTTGCTGAAATAACAAAGTAATAGAAAAATAAATAAATCTATCTGATCGAGAAATCACTCATCTTTGGAAAAGAGAGTTTATTACAGAGAAATGGCGCTTTCCAAAATAAAAGCTATACTATACGCTTCTTCTGGGCTATATATTCTCAGCAGCATATTAAACATATCAGGTCCCCGTAATGAGAATCATGTGCTAACGGCTGTCTAAATGACGCAGGTAAAGTTTGTAGCATGCGTGCTTGTTGTTTTTGTCTGCTTCCACTTCACTAGGATGATGTCGGTGTAAATGTGCAGTCATATTCGTTGTGTTCCCACTAGTGCTGTCAGCGTTAATCTCGTTAAAATGACGTTAACGTCACAACACGGCAAATCTCCGTTAACGAGTTACCGCGGATCGTCCCGTGCGTTGGGCTGGGCGGTGTCAACACGTCAACATGTTAACAAGCTAACTGCGCTAACGCACTAGTTCCCACCAATTGAGCATTGCTGGCACATCTGACATACTGTTTTACTTTTGTCCATGACGCGCTTACCATCAGGGTTATACTTCACATGAAAACCGAGATAGTTCCAAACGCCAGATCTGAATGAGGGTGGGGGAGGTTCAGTTTCGGGTAGCGTTGAGGCAGTTGCCATGTTGCAACGAGCTTAGCTTCTGTCTTGCTAGCTTGCGCTGCGCTCAGTGGATCTGTGCTCGACAGTGCAGCCTAGGTGGAGTAGTCGAACGCAGATCCACTGAGCGCTCAACACAGACAGCATCGTCAGACGAAAAGTTGATAAAATAAATAAAAATTTTTGTATTGTTCGATACATATGCGTACCGAACCGAAAGCACTGTATCGAACGGTTCAATATCGATGCAAGTATTGTTGCACCCTTAATAAATATATATATATATATATATATATATATATATATATATGGGTAAATATTTTAAATCCCAGTAGGAGATAACAGTTGTCATGAGAGCGGTTATCAAGCCAAGCTCACACATTAAGTGGCGTTTTACATGTAAAACTTTTTTTTCGGTGCAAAATGATCCCTATGAGTGTCACCTACTTCAATCACAGACGTCATCAGATGATGATGATAAAATGGGGATAAAAATCTATAAACAACATGAAAAATGGAACAGTAAAATGCAACACTGTTGCAAATAAGATGAGATATTAATGCTCCAGAAAGTCATTAATCTCAGGATGTAGCGCACAGAGCAATAAAATAAACAGTTTAATTGCAGTTAATGCTGAGTGCTGCTCTTCTTGCTGCTGTTTATTTCTAATGCGATGGCTGCAGAGTTGAGCTCTGAAACTTTAAACTTCATACATTTAATCATTAGATGTTACTGTCCTATAGCCTAATAAAGGACATATAGAAATAGTTTGGTCAGCAGATCAAGGAAAAACAAATTTTATTGCCTGAGTTGCTACTTGGTGAGTTTTCTGTGCTGTAGTAGCTGCAATGCCAGTAGATTAAAACAGACTATCTTTAGGAGCTTGATACTCTCCATACTGCATCTATACATCAGTGCACAGTTTGCACTGCTGTAACTTCACAGCTGGGTTTCATTTATAATGTAAGGTACAGCTTGAGAATTAGCACATATAAAACAAAAACTAAGCTGTCAATGAAAGAAGAAACTGATTTTTAACCAAAACTCTGAACATAACCTGCTCACTCCTACCCAGGTTATATGTCTAGCACAGGTTACCATAGTGATTTAGTGCAACAAGAGCCACTTTTATGACACAGAAAACTGACTTTAAACTTCACCATTAATGATCCCTTTTAAAGAACCTGCCTTTATTTTCTCCCCATTTCAAATCTGAATGCTAATCAAGCTTTCGTTTAAAGCTATAGGCTGTGATAGGCAATCTCCAGCAGACGTTATGACCCATCGTAGCACAGATGTAACTGACCAAATTAATTATCATCCAGTTCTGTTTAGTGTTTTAGTACATTACAATGAGCATACACAATACCGGGGCTCCGAACCATGTAAATGGAACCAGACCATAATTAGTGTTATTAATTACACCTTGTTTTCTCTGAAATTGCAAAGCTTATGTAAAAGTGCTGATATATCTTCTCCTTAGACTCATGAGCAGAAAGCTGAAAATATTTGTCAGGTGTAAGGCTAGATATATAAAAAAAAGTGGATCCTTGTCCTGTCAAGCAATGAGGTCTTTATAAAAAAACTTCCTGTTGCTCTATATAACCTCTAAAATAACTTATAATCTCGGGTAGTATTTCTGACCATTCTGGTTGTAGTTTACTTGCCCTTTGCTAAGACACATCATGGTCTGTCTTCTTTTAATAAGGTCATGGTCTCCTGGAGCCAGAGACAACCCCTTTAACGACCTGCGCTATATATGGGGAGGCTTCGCCTACCTGCAGGATATGATTGACCATGGCATTATACGGGCGCACACCTCAAAAACCCAACCACTGGGAGTTTTTGCCCAGCAAATGCCGTATCCTTGCTATGTGGATGACGCGTGAGTACAAAAGCATTTTTTTTTCTTTTCTGTCAGCCTTGTAAATAGAGGAAGAGGGAAGAGAAATACAGCAACACAATGACTTTCCACTCTGTGCCACCACACAGTTAAGTCATGTTCTCCTCAGTCTCTAAGCCTAAACCTATCAGATTCCCCCTTGGAAAGCTGCTTAGTTCTATTTGTGTAACTTGCCATTTATTTATTTTATGTGTTTCCCTTCTGCTGTCACAGATCACAGACGTAGGCTCTAAGACGGGGAGCACCCTTAATTGTGTCATTGTTAAAAGTAAATAGTGAAACTCTGAAATCTAAGAGTAAATGTAGTCATGAATTGATTTTCTGCAAGAGGGAGGAAACGAGTGAAACTTAGCGAGTGGAAAAGAGAGAGGCCAAACTATTGATTTTAGTCAAACCACAGGAAATTCCTGAATAGTTGGTGGATGCTGAATTATTTAAGCAACCACTTTGAATGCCTTCCTTTTTTGTACTTCCTTTTCAACAAAGTGAGCGTAGAGCAGCGCACGTGCAACACAGCTCCATTGCATGCAAGGATAGATAGCAGCCTTCCCTCTGTGTTCTTGATGTATTTATTGATATCGCTGGCTTCTATCGTGTTTGATCATCCACCTGGGGACACAAACGACGTGGTATCACACTCAATCTTCTACGCCCATAATTTCCTCCGAGTCCAGGAAAAAAAAAATCTCCTATTCGCAAAACATTATAATCCCCATTAATAAAGGAAAAACCCAGCAATGCCATCAAGAGAAAAGATAATTACCAGTGAGATTTAAGTCCAACAACACAATACCCACACTTTCAGTACACGCAAAGTTATTCTCGACCCATGGGCAAATGCATTTCCAGAAATTAGGAATCTAATTTTAAAGTATTATGTGGTTTGGGTAGCACAAAATTTTCAGTAAATCAACCTTCTGGGGGTTACAGGGAACATGAAAATGATGACTTCATATGTGGTCTGCAAATCTCTACAAGCCTGCTGTTGAACAATTTTGAAGAATATTGCCCTGCGTGATGTGTTTGTCTCAGAGAAATGAGAAACAAAACAAAACAGAGACATTTTGCTGATAGGTGATTTAGTGTAAACTACTAAACCCAGTGGAAATGTTCATCTAGAAGGTGTATTGTCATTTTAAGTTATCCATACTAAAGCATCACAGCATTAAGGTTCATGGTTAACGCAACCTTTAGAAATGCATCTGTGTAGTGTAGTGGTAAGACTCCACACCTTTGAATCACAAGTTTAATTCCCACCCTGTATCCAGTGAGGGTCCTGGCTAGATCCGCATGCTAAAACCAAGCCCTGGAATGGTGCGTCTTTGTCTGGAGCTCTACATGTTGTCATAATTGTTCTGCAACACATTGCATGAAAAAAATACATTATGTTGCAGAATTTAAAAGCTAGTATGTGCCTGTATAAGGCTTTTGTTAATAGGGGGTCATTTTGGCCACAGGAGCTTAGTTATACTATATGTACGTTAAAATCCCATGATGACAGTGCGTTTCATTTATAGCCAAACTTGAGCCTGACTTTACTTCAATTAAACATCTTAAAAGTAGCATTATTTAATGAGGTTATCTTGCTAAACAAAGTGTTTGTTTTTGTAATAATAATACAAAATACTGTGAAATAATCTCACTGTATTTTTGTTGAGGGAACTGGGCCAAAAGACAGTGAGAAGTTGGCTATAAAATTTTCTTGAAGCCTGGTACTTTTCCATGGACCTCCATACAGCCCTAACACGATTAGCATAGAGTATGTTTGTTATCACTGGAACTATGGCAAGCCCAGGTAAAAGAAGGAACCACAAGACATCCCATTCCCAATCATTTTTTGCATTTCCTATATTCCATACACTGTTCAACCCCTGGAATACAGCTTTGTTAGCACTAACCCT
Source organism: Neolamprologus brichardi (assembly GCF_056152115.1). Taxonomy (NCBI): domain Eukaryota; kingdom Metazoa; phylum Chordata; class Actinopteri; order Cichliformes; family Cichlidae; genus Neolamprologus; species Neolamprologus brichardi. The sequence goes on along the minus strand of NC_142106.1, from coordinate 37,735,261 downwards.
TCTAAACTGGTGCAGTGACCATTATTGATTAGTCACTCAACACCACCCTCAAACAAGAGGACAACTACACACTGGATTTCATGTCATGAACTCGCATCATGAACAATAACAGTGAGGATCCAGCAGAACTGCAGTACCATTTATAACACTGTAAATAAAACATTAGCGTCAGAACCTACAGTCCCATGAGTCCTTGCACTATTGGCCCCTCCCCTTAGACTCCAACAGTACTTTTTTGCCCTTTGGAGCAGCTTATACTCTAAAGCTGTTCAAACTTTATAATTATCAAGCCATGTAATGTGTTTCAGAGCTCCCATTGGCACAAACATAAAGTGGGTGGGACTAAAGGACACAATGAGCATGTTTGGATGCAGTTAATGGCTTCCATCTTTGATATACAGCATTCTTTTATGATACAGAACCCGACTTTTCACTGAAAACGACTCCGAGAAGCACCAAGAATACAAAACCTGCAGATGGAAAATGACTCTACTTGTTTTTATCACTATAGTAACAACAGCTAGCAGATTTTATTTTTTAAGTTTGCTGTTAATCCACAAAATCAGAGCCACAATTTCCCTCTGGTCAGCTTTTTGTTGTGATCTTAAATTAGACAGTCATGGTGCAGCTTATTGGTACACAGTGGCCTCTTTGCTTCAGCGGACATCTTCCTTAAAAACAAAGGATTAATAATTACAGATGATAAAAAGGAGCCGTAAACCATAGCAGTACCCTCCTCAGTCACTCCACCATTTACTCTTTCCTCTGCAGAGACATTTGGGCATTTCTATGAATTATTAACACTCGAAAACTGCTTTTTCTGTTATAAATAATAGAGAGTGAAATCACACAAAGGCAGATGCGCTTAGACACGGAGAGGCATGATGGGGAGGAACTTTGCTGGTAATTGTTTTCATCGTGAACTGTGTGTTACCAGGCAGAAAAAAGGAAAGGACACTGCGCATTTAGATGGCTATTAGTTCTTATTTCTGATTTTAAAATGTTATTTAAAAAGAACATAGTCTTTGGATGAATCATGTCCTGTTCGGAAAGTAGTGCTCTCCACCTAGAAGGCATAAGATGTGTTGTATAAATGCATGGCATAAAAAACACAGGTTTAACCCTGGAGAACCCATGGGGTCAGATCCAACCCCATTGGTTTACTAGGGAAACCATGGGGTCAAATTTGACCCCATGGGTTTTCCAGGGTTAAAATATAATATGTTTTAGTATTTAGTTTTTTATTCTTCACATTGGTGGTGATTTATTTTGTTAGTTTAGTCGCACATTTAAGTTTGAGTATATGATATTAATACAACAGGAAATGTTATGACAACAGCCCAGGAAGCCGTTGCCAATGACATCATTAGTTTCTGTCAGACCGTATCGTCACTTTTTTATTATCTTTGTAGGTCTGCTTTTAATCTCACGTAAACAATATTTCTACTCCGCTGATAAACTTCAGCTAAGAAGCCAGTATTATCTGCGCTGACCCCCAACCCTCATCATCAGACCTGCCTCGGAAATAATTCCCTTTTCGTGTCCCCTCATTTCCTCCTCGTAGCTTTTGGCAGCGGCGCGCTCAACGAGCAATCTGGACTCCTTCAGCCACAGCTGACCCTGTTGGCATTTTGAAATTGAGATAACTAAACTGCATTTGCTCCCACTGTCTTCATATTCACAGTGTGTACAGGACTGCAATGACAGTGCGGGATAAAGCCTGACCCCTGCGGGCTCTGATAGCACATAAACAGACCCTTTATCAGCGGCCTCTGAGCCATTGCAGGCTCTTGAATCAGAGGCATGCCTTGTTTGGATCCTAAGGCTGTGCTCCCCATCAATAGGTCTTTCACATTCACATGGGTTTGATGTTAGATAATAGTGGCCGGCACTGAACGTGCCAAATACGCAAGGATGTGTTGGGGAATACGCTTTTGTCCATCTTCAGTGGCTAATTAACCCGACGTGTGCACCGTTACTACTGAGAGGGCCTGAAAAAGCCGAGCATAATTAGAAGATCTGACGCTTGTAACAAGCAAAAATCTGCAATTGATGTTTTGTTTCATGTTTATAGTGTTTCTGTGCTGTGCAGCGACAAGCTGTATTAATGATATCAGAAAATATTCCCAGCATGACTCCCTGTACACTGAAAGAGCCTTTTGTCACCGCGGCTGAAAAGAAGCTTTTAATGCTGGATAGTGTAATTCCAGCTTCCCAAAAATCATTTCTCCCTGTTTACAGGGGATGGGGAACAGAAGGTGCATGTATTGATTTGGTGTCTAATACAAAATACAAAAAAATACATCTGACAGCAGGATACTGGGGAACTTTAATTTTTTGTTGCAAAAACTCTGTGCAGTGTGCAGAAATTGACATACTGGTTAAAACTATACTCCAGTTCCAGATGAACTGGAGTTTTTCTTAATGGTTTAGATATATGGTTGGCCCAGCATCACACTCAAGCCCAGAGAAGGATGCTGCTTCAGCTGATCAATCTACTGTTCAGTGAAGCCTCATTAGGAATGGTCTGAGTGGAAAAATTGCTGTGAAAAAGCAATTCTTAAGGAATGGAAACTGATGCCAAAATTATACAGCAAGTCTTATAGAGCAGCGGCCCCCACCCCCGGGCCACGGACCGGTACCGGTCTGTGAGTCGTTTGGTACCGGGCCGTGAGAGTTGAGGCTCGGGTGTGAAATTTATGGTTTTCAGGGTTTTTATTGGTTTTTGTCATTATTTTTTTATTGTTTTTATCGTTTCCCTGGGTCTTTTCCCTTCTCTTTTTTGATACCGGTACTGGTGTTATTTTGTTGTATTTATCCTTAAAGGCTGGTCCGTGAAAATATTGTTGGACATAAATCGGTCCGTGGCACAAAAATGGTTGGGGAGCGCTATTATAGACGGATGAATCCAAATGTGAAGTTTTTGGTGTAAACTATCATCAGTATGTACAGAGGAGGTACAATAACAGTGAGAGTGTGAGGGCGTATGGTGGAGGCTCTCCCACAGTTTGGGGCTCCATTCCAACCAGCGATGTTAAAGATCTTGTCAAAATTGATGTTATTATGAAAGAAGGAAAGGTCTGACGTATGGTGACCAATAAATTCTAAAAAGCATCAGATGATCCCCAACAGACACTAAAAGAAAACACAGTGGGACACCATCAGTCATGGATTGGCCTCCCCAGAGCCCGGACCTCAACTTTATTGAAGCAGAATAGGATCAAAGCCAAGATCTAAAGAAGCGTTTTAAATGTCCTTAAAGAACTTAAAGAAATTAGATGCTACTAACAGAATTTAGGCCATGTCAAAGAATTAAGGCGGTCACACCAAATATTGACTTTTAGGCTTAGAAATTGTACAAACTCCTTTGCCTCATATACTGTATTTGTTTCAATAAATCTCTGCGCCCATTCCTATTTTCCTAGAAAAATATAAAAAATGTGGGGTAGCTCAAGACTGCTCTTTAATTAAAAAAAAGACGTATTTTTACTCTATGCACTGTTTAAAACACCGCTCCTTGCTGTTCTTTATTTTGTTGTATTAAAAGCATTCATCCAAACAAATCAGCACTTAGGGAAATCAAATTGCAGCTTTCAAACATTTGTTGACAGTGTTTTAGAAAAATCACTGGGAGTAGAAGAAGCAATTAGTTTGAACCACCCCCAAAAGCATTTTATTTCATTCCTGAATGCTGCAAATCATGTATTCCCACAAATATACAAATATACAGGCATTTGAAAGTGTGCATACTCCTCTTCAGTGTGTTTAGGAAATTTGCAAAATTATTAAAATCAGAAGCTAAAATTTATATTTTAAATTTTTAAAAAGGCACACAGCTTTGGATATAACATCCTGTGGTTCACACTCAATCATCCCACTGCCACAAACTTCCAGGAGCTCTCTGTAGAAATGTCTGATGAAATTGTTGCAAAGGATAGGTCAGGGAAAGAATATAAACCCATTTCTATGTCTTGTAGTGTTCCCAGGAGCACAGTGGCTTCAGTAATTGTGAACTGAAAGAAGTTTGAAACCATCCAGACTCCACCTTGGGTTAGCTATTTGGCCAAAGTGAGTAAGCAAGCAAGAAGGGCCTTGGTCAAGAGGCCAGTGGTCTCTCTAATAGTGCTTCACAAGTCCTCTGCAGAGATGGGAGACCTGCCAGAATTATGACCATCTCAGCCGCACTCCATCAGACCTCTATGGCAGTAGTAGCTAGTTGGAAAGCACTTTTAAGACAAGGACATACGATGACCCACTTCGAGTGTGCCAACAGTGAAATCTGTCTGAGAACATGCGCAAAAAGATTCTTTGGTGAGATTACATGAGTGCTGACCTCTTGGAAAGTCATCACCTGGCTGCTTCCATCCCTCCACTGAACCATTGTGGTGGTGTCTCGTGTGTGATTACAACTAAACACAGACCGACACATAAAGAACATCTGCTCTGGCATGCAGGCTGAGACTGGAACAATGGTTCAGAGCACACATTAGTTAGTGCACATTATAAGGAAGCAAAGCCGCAGACTAATATAATATGGATAAGTAAAATCTAAAACTATAAAATATAAAAAAGAATCAGTAGCACTTTAAAATAATGTCACACTATTAAGCATTATTAAGGTATTAGGAAACGCTTAATTCATCATTTATTTAGCATTACGCCTCCTTAGTATGCCATTTAAAAATTATATTATTATATTATTATGACTTTGATTATGATTAGGATAGTATTAAATGGCATACTAAGGAGGAGTAATACTAAATAAATGATGATCTTAGAAATACATTTTTACTTAGCCTGAACTCTGTGAACATGATCCACCTTAAATTTTATTTATTTGATAAATTGATTTTTACTTGTTACAAATCTTAGTTTCTTCTTTTCTTTTTTCTTTTAAATATTTTATATTTAGCATTATGAAATCAGCACATCACCATCAGTTGTTATCATCTTTAATACTTTAGTCTTTCTCTAAAAGAAGACGGATTTTAAAATTGCATGTTTTGTAAGTCTAATACATAAATTGGTAATGCAATTCTGCTTTTCTGTGTCTGATCTTGCTGTTAAAAATGAAAAACAGCATGCATTTACATTCTCTTTGTGTCAGAACATAGATAGGTTGTTTTTTTTTAAATTGCGTTAGCTTAAAAGTAGTCCATATGTAGAAATATAAACCCGTTTTCTTCAATGAATTTCTCAGTTGAATGAATTTAACAATATATCTTTTTTTGAAACTGAGACAAGAACCTATTTTTATTTTTTTATTTTATTTTTTTCTACTATAGTTCTCTATTCTCCCGGGAGGCTGTGCTCTGCTATCTCTCGATTTACTGAGAAATCAGTCTTCTAGCTTTCCTAAATTTAGGTCAGCCTGCCAATGTAATGGGAGCCCCGTAACACAGACCTGCCTGGAGTTCTATTACTTAAGCAAGTTTGATCGATCCGCAAATGTATAATTCAAAAGCATCTGGTGGCAAGGTTGTCAGAGTCAGACACAGTGTGCATGACTGATTTCTCTGCCTCCGGTGTGAGAAGTCACAGAAGGAGTTAACTCGTGCAGACTGTCAGCTGTTACAGAGATGTTAGGGTAGAATCGGGAGCAGATAATGCCTGAATTAGTATTCACCTTGATGCACTCGCTACTTGAGGCTGCTTACCTCCCTAGAAAAGGTGCTAATGTATCAATTTGCTCAGTGTATTGATTCTGTGATCTGCTCAAGTGGAATTTTTGGGGTTCAAAGAAGAGATTTTATTTATGTAATCTTATATAGGACTTTGGATTTCGTTGCTCTGTTGTCTGAGCCTCTTGAAACTCTGTGTCAACCAATCCTTTCCTGCAGCATTCCAGACCTCGTTTGAAAAGTGATCCATCCCGCGAGGGCAAGCGAGCATCCACAAAAAGCAAGCGCGTGTCTCTCTCTCTGTCATTCAGGCTCTCGTGTAGCAGAGCTTCCATCGCGGTTTAAACGCTTATTTTTATTAAGTGTCCAGAACTTTTACACAAGTTTGTGAAATGTCGTCATAGAAAAAAAGGAAATAAACACAGGTTTAAGAAAACAATTAGCAGCTGTTTGAAAATTGAAAGCAAGACAGAAATAACATATTCAAAATCACCTCTTCAACAGCACTTATGCAGAGCTAACTAGCAATTAAGTGAAGTACTTGTTTGAGGTAAGTGTTCGAACTTGGCAAGTCTTAAAAATAACTTGTCAGGACTCGCAGGAGATATTTATTCTAAAGCGGCTCTGTGCTCTCAAACACAGCACGTTCACTTTGTGCTTCATCCGTTCATCTGTGCTCAGCGCTGCTTTGCTTGCATTACACCCTCAATATTTATGGAATGCAAACACAAGCGGTGTGTAGAGTTTATACTTTGTCAGAATGTATTTGATATCTCTCCTTCACTGTCTAATAAAGCAAAGGAAGCACTTTGTTATATTGGCAGTGGGGAAGATATTGACATGGCATTTTGGTGGCATTATAGAGCCGGTTTAATATCCCCTTATTGTGTTGTAACAGCATCAAATCATACATCATCTCTGGCATGAGGTGAAGCACTAAATGCCCAATTGAGCTGATGCACCAAGTTTATAAAAGGTTAGCTCAGCGTAAAAATGAAAACACCTCAAAGGTATTGAGCCAGGGTGTAACAGAAGTTAAAAGTTGAAAAAAATGTAGGTGGAGAATAAATAAAACAAAATGTATATGGTGTAAAAAAGCATCTGGACATCGTTTCGTGAATGAGCAATTGTGAAGCATGTCCATTGTGCAGTCTTCTTGTAGCGTAGTTGTTCTGATGTTCTTTGCTCGTTCTCTCCTGTACCCAGCTTCATTCAGAGTATTGGAAGCATTCTCCCCATGTTCCTGACACTGGCCTTCATGTACTCCGTGTGCATGATCATCAAGGGTTTGGTGCTGGAGAAGGAACTCCGGCTCAAGGAAGTACTGCGCGCTGTTGGTGTGCAAAACGGCGCTCTTTGGTTTTCAGTGCTCACAGAGAACATCGCTCTGCTAGCCGTTCCCTGTGCGCTCATGAGTGTCATGGTTAAGGTCAGTAGAAAGGAGTCGCTCGGTGAGCAGCCAAACACAAAGCATACGATGTAAGGATGTATGATACATTAAAACACTATAAATTCACAGTGCTGCTACGTCAGACCAAGAAAAAATACACATCCAGTAAACTTACTGTCCTTTGTCACAAGTTGTTTGGGTCACAGCATTGTTTATGCTTTGTGTTTTGCTAAGCCCGCCGTTGTTAATCAGAACCAATTGCCGTGCACAGAATCAAATCACGACGGATGATTCTTGGATGATTAGGCCTCTCCTGCTAATGAAATCAGCACGCAACAGAATCATGCAAGATGTGTTTAAAATTCAAGATGTAATCGCGGCCTGCTTTTAATCTGAGAAGTGCATTTTTATCATTCAGTAGCCAAGAAAATGGATATTTACGCTTTCTTTGCCACTTGGATGTTGCACGCTAATTTTACATGACATTTAATTTTAACTGTAAGGGGAGGGTGAGGGTAGTACCTGACACATACTTGATGCACCAGTGTGGACCACAGTATTCTTTGCAGCCCTGTATCTGGACAGCTAAGACAAATTAGAACAAGTAATACTAAAAGCTGGCCTCCTGTGCTTACTAAACAAAACTGCATTCCCCGGATAGAATTTGAAAGAACAGCAGAGATAGGGCCGCTTTATATAGTTTAATTATTTAACAGTATTAACATTTGCTGTATCTGATATTCTGCCAGCCATCTAATACATTTGTAATGTACACTGGGTCAATAAAATGAAAACAACAGTACAATCGAGTAGTGCACCTCTGCACTGCAGAGCTCCTGGTGTATAATGAATTGTAAGTTTAATCATCAGGTAGGTGTAACATCACATCATAAACAAAAGAAGATGCTATTATTCCCAAAGAGGGTAAAGAAGCAATAGGAATGCACGATTATGTCTTTCTTTGTTAGCAAATATCTAAATATGAGAAATGAAAATAGTTGTTTGACTCCACATCTATTGATCTCGTGTAGATTCGCTGGTTGCTTATCAGTGTGAGCCATCCACAGCTTGAAAAAATCAATTAAGAAATAACAAGAAATCAGTGTTATCATAAAAAAGGACCTTTGATGGCACACAATGGCAGCAGCGCCGTTGTTGGTCTCCTTTAGATAGAGCGTGTTCTTCAACAGCCCCTTGTTTTGTAGGCGTAGTTAATGAAATAAAAAAGGATGGTTATTTAAGATTGGCCTAATCAATTTTTGCAGTTTAATTGGAAAATGTGGCTGGTAAATAAAAAGTGATATTTGAACAGCTGGGTGAAATGTAATTTCCCATCAGCCTAATGTGTTTGCAAGCCATCAACAATTTGTAAACATTAATAACAATAAATTGAGTTAGTCGAGTGCCTTGGAGGAGCAACTGCACGCGGGATGTGTATTCAGATCACGGGCCCATTCTAAATGATAATTTCACAGCCATTTTCAGCACATTAATAATAATAGCAAATCAAATGGTAATTATCATAAGGCTGTATCTGGATTAGGTGTGACAACAACCGGTTTTGTCATCTGCACCTGAGTCCTCTGTCATTTTACACTTGTTTCCTCTTTCATTACAGAGGAAGTAATGCGTTTACCGTTTGGCATCCAGATGGATGTATTTACACACTTGGCTCTTATCTGAAATCAGCTGAATCAAGTTGTTTATTTGATGAGATTTTGGGCTACTAAAACTAACACCGATCAGCGCGAATCAATACGCATTTACTCTCCCGAGCAGTGTATTGTTCTTGTTCCCATAACACGAAATCACCTTGCAAAATGTTTTGGTGTGTTTGCGCTCGGTCATTAAAACTGGATTAATTTGTTGTGCAGAAGAGCTGAAAAAAAGAGAGCAAACGACAACGTCAGAGACCACCTTCACAGTCGGAAAGGCCACTGATATCTGATTAATAACTCGGGCACACACAACAAAATAAATAAAAAGTAAAACTACTTGTTAAAGTGCGAGTGGTGAAACATGACTCTTAAATGTTTTAAAAGTACTTTTATTTCATTCTCCGTTATGTAGTTCCCTTGTTGATTAGCAATCTAAATACAAAACCTGTGTTAAAAACATATAGAGCTTTTATATGATAAACTAGCAGTAGCAATTAACATGAAAAACATCCAAACGTATACATTACTGCTACAAAAAAGGATTTTATTACATTAAATATAACTAAATGCAGCATTTTGACTTACATCTCGCAATGTTCAATTTTTCACTTTAACGTGATTTTTTTTCAGGTTCTGGAGTAAATGTAACAAATGTATTTCATCTACAAAAATGAGTACTTAGTGTGAAAAGGACTGCCTTTAGCTGTTGTTTTAGCCCCTTTCAGCTCATTGTTTTGGTTTTATGCCTTGCAGTTTGCTTTGCAGTCTTGCTGCTTTCATGCAGTCATTTATAACTGCAGGCAGCTGCATTCAGCAAAAAGAAGAATAAAACCCTGTATTCTTAAATTCTAGCACCAACACTGATTTAGTTTTTGAATGTTGGTTTTACATTCATTGTTCAATTTTTAATTACCCGGTGTTGACTAAAAAATTAGCTGTATAGACTTAAAAGTTGAGATTGTCCACAGACTGCATATAATAAGGAACGTAGCCGCCCCACAGTCACCCACTGGTTTATTGACTGTATTTCTGAAACGTCTTTTTAAAGATTTTGACCATCGCCATCTTGGTTTTTTTGATACGCAAGCAGTCCTGTGTTGCCAAAACATCCAATCACAAAGCATACCCTGCTTTGTCCTTTGTTTTACCCTAAATATCACCATCATTTAAAAGACTATATATAAGACTTTAAACTTATTTCAAAAACATCGCGAGTTTTCGGTAAGGTCATAAATGAGCTGTATAGGATTTTCTCATAGACCTGGATAATTTATAGCATACAGTTTGTAGTATTGTCAGTGTCGTTGTTTCCACTGCCCCCCAGCCAGATAAGCGATGCTAATTAAACTCAGAAAGAAAAAAAAATCCACCCAACAAGCCAAAAAAGCCATCTAGTTTCCCTTCTTCATCTAGTTGAGTCATGTCTGGCAAAAGGCCACGTGTGACCTCTTCACTGGAAAAGGGAAATGACAAGAGCTTGTAATGGAAATCTTCAAGGGACCGTTATTACACGCAGTATGAGGAGCAGTACATTCAGTCCAAGCTTCAAAGAATAAATGGGTGAACGCTTGCATGACATTTTTGTCAGCGACCCTCGCGTGACCCCGCCCTTCCACACATCTCACAACTTATCACTTTCCAGCGCTGACCTTTCTATATCAGCCACTTCTTAGAATTTGACTTGCGCAGTGACTAGATTGACTTTTTCTTATTTAGAAATTATTTTTTTTACACTTTAAGGACATTTTGCTTGCACACAATGAGCAAAACATAAAAATATTTGCCTGATTAGTGTATATATAGTGTATAATATGAAAGGAAAATTGATTATTCAAAGAATTAATGCTATTACGTAGAAGTCACAAAGTATGCAGATTTAAGAAAATGAAAAAAGTGCGATATTATCACCAGTTACTGTGCAGATTTAACACCAGATTTAAGTATCTGGGCTGGGCTGGCTTCTCTCCACCTTTCAGGTTCCTCCGTTCGCTGGGAAGCTCCCTCCCCTTATACATGACTTTAGCCTGGATCTACTCTGTCGCCATGATCATTAAGGGTATCGTCGCAGAGAAAGAAGCCAGGCTTAAGGAGACAATGAGGATCATGGGCTTGAGAAGCGACATCTATTGGCTGAGCTGGGCAGTTTCCAGTGTGCTGCTGCTGGCTGTCAGCTCTCTCCTCCTTACCCTTATACTCAAGGTGATTCCACAATGATTAAACAATGATTCACTGAGGAGGACCCACAACTACTTTTAGAGAGTTTTTTTTAAATTTTTTTGCTCATCATGAACTTCTGAAGGTTGTTAATCAGGAGTGAAACCTAAGCACTAAAAGAAGATAATTTTACTGTGATGCTAACACAAGTTCATGTAGGCCGTCTAAATGTAGAAGCTCTATAATGAACAATCGTACAACTCCCTTAAACGGCGTCCTCTGTAAAGATGTGAATCGTAATTGCATTCGTTACAATAGCACCATTATCCCAAGAGTTCAAGTGGCTCTTTGAATTAAATTTTGACGAAGAAATCAGCATCACTGCTTACTGAGGGAGTCTGGTTAATTTGCGAGGAGCTCTCTAAAATTAGTCAAGGGTCCTCCTTCAAAGTGGCAGAGTGAAAGAGTGACATGTTTAGGGATTTTTTAGATTATGTTATACAATATACAGTCAGCTGAAAAAATATGCCAGAGGATCGTCAAACAGCTTTCACTCTGAATCCTCCTGCTTGCTTGATTCTGCAATGATAACCTCCTGGATTCTCCACAAACCTGTTTGTTATTGGATATCAAATTACATGTTTACTTTCCTCTGTTATTTCCCCCCCACTCCCACTCAATTCTTTTCACACAGTACGGCAAAATCCTCCAATACAGCGACCCCTCTGTGATCTTTGTCTTCCTCCTGGTGTTCTGCGTGGCCACCATCTCTCAGTGCTTCTTCATTAGCGTCTTCTTCTCTAAGGCCAACTTAGCAGCGGCGTGCGGTGGCCTCATCTACTTTGTCCTCTACCTGCCGCACGTCCTCTGCTACGCCTGGAGGGACGTGATGGGTTTCGGGGCCAAGGTTGCTGTGGTAAGACCGTCTTTAGCTGACACAGTTTTTAATATCTCCCCCTGCTGTTATCATACATGAGGGCTGACTGTACTCTGAGTTATATTCCCAGGTTGTGTTTTCTCGCCGCTATAATCACACCGTGTCAGTCAGAGTTGCTTGTTTTTAAAAGAAATCTCGTTCTTATGCCTTTTAAATCCAAAAAGAAATAACTTTGACTTCACTGGTGCAGCTTGATATGAAAGGAAGTTTTTTTCGTCTCCCGATAATAAGGTGTGAGCCTTCAAGATGAATTAAAGGGTCCAGTGACATTAAAATTACTACAAATTGTATTTATTGTCCATAATGTGACAGTGAATTGTTTGCTGTTTGTTGAGGCTGACATATTTCGCGCAATACTGAAGATTTCTTTATAAAACAAACAAAAAAACAGGCATGCTCAAGTGACAGAAACATGAAACGTTTACCTGGAAGAAGAGACGAGGAAGTTGTTGATTTTTCTCCCATCCTCAGAGGGATAAAGATAAATTGTGTACCATTGCTCAACTTTCAGTGTAGCCTTTCTGCGTGACCTTTATGGTAGCGCTGGTATCATTTGTCCTCGAGCTGTCTTTTGCAGACAAAGGCACGCAATATCTTGAATCTTCATTGCAGCGTGTGCAAGTGCGTCTTCACAGAATTTTAATCAGGCCCGCCTTTTCTTTCATGTCACTTCGAGCGATGCGGTACCAGCCGTGGGTGGCCGGTCTTGTGTATCGTAGTTATCAATTTTTTGACATGGCGGCAATCAATAATATCTTACGCTGGGAGCTGATAGAAGTCACCCCTGCTTTTATCTTCAGACACTGTTTGCTCACCTTGTTTTTGCGCAAACAAGCTGTTCCAGCACGTCGACCCGAAATTGCCTGTCTTTGAGTAGATCCTTCAAAACGAAGTAGTTTTGTTGGGGTTTTTTTGAAAGAAAACTTTTCCTTCAGTTTCTTTTCACAGAATGCATGCAGGCTAGGTAGGTATTTTACATATAAAGCACAGCAAACCTTATTTAATCTCTACACAAAGTGCCATTGCTTGGTTCTCCCCTGGCGCTGAGATTTTTCTCCCCTGCTCCAACTAGATGGATAGCCCTCTAGCCCTCTAATTAGCATGAGCAATGTTCCTCTGACCAAACCGCTATCCAGTTCATCCCCGCACTTTATCAGAGATGTGTGTGTATATTATGTGTGTGTGCAGGTTCTCTCTTTCTCCCAGGTCGGATGAAACTACCTCGTGCAAGGGCATGCAAATTCTCCCCCACGTTGTCCTTGATAATGAAGTCCTTAATCGTAATCGAATTTCAAAAGATCACCTGAATTCATATGAAGAGTTTTTGATTGGAGCTGTGTGGCAAAGGAGAGCCGGAGGCAGTGTATCAAGAAGAGGGCCACTATAGTACAGGGTGCAGTCTACTGTATCCTCTCTTACCTCTGTTTTTTTTTTAAGAGGTAGAAACAAGAGAGGGCCCAAAAGTTCTTTCATGTTCTGGAAATCTGCAGATCTTTTCAATTAATCATCCTGTCCTGGAAAATCTTCCTGTGGAATGAATCGGTAAATTCACCTATACAGCCAGGTCCACAGTGGTGTGGTGAATCTTCAGATTTTCAGCATATTGTTAAGTATTCTGTGGGCCTCCTCTGGGGCTGCAGTTGAGGGTTATTTTTATTATCAGTCAAGGTGGGCACAGGCTTAGTTTTGCATTTGTGAAGTAGCCGGCAGCATTGAGGCGGAATGAGCAGAAAGAGAAATGCCACGCAACAAAAGCACCCAGCTGTGTGCTGTGCGCCTTAACCAGCTATCAGAGTATCCTGCTGATCTCCAATTCATTCACTGTCCATCACTTTACAGGTGGACAAACTTTGTGCGCAGCCATTTTCATGAATTGTGCTCGTGCAGTTTTTAAAGGAAGTGCATCTGTGTCTGCTGTACTTGTGTAGGGTGGCTTCCGGAAAGACTTCATAGAAAGAGTGACCTTGCAACAGTGTTTTTTTTTTTTTTGTCTGCAGCCGACTGAATGATGGCCGAAACTGTCGTTTGACACGTGTTCAATAGAACGGGCTTCTTTTGTCTGCCTCCCAACTCGTGCCCTTTCCCCAAAGCCAAAGGAGTGGCTCCTGTCATTTTGTCAGCCATTCATAGAGAGGTCAAGGATAGGTGCCGACTAGCCCTCCTGTCAGCGCTCATCTACTGAGTGATGGGCGGATGGTGACTAGAGGACATCACAGAAAGTGGTCGCAGCCAGACTAGCGGTTTGGCATCAGTGCAGAGCTTTTCAGATTGTCTGCCTGGTAGTGTAACATCAGGTTTATCGTCTCCATGATGATTCGCCTCTAAAGCCTCAGCAAACACTTCTGCCGGAGTATAAATGCTGCGAGCAAATGAGGCGTGATCAAACAGCTGGCAGGCAACATGGCAATGCAGAGTGAGAGGCCATGGCAGATGATGTCGTCCGGGCAAAGCATCATTTGCAGTTTTCTACTGTGGGAAAGATCCAACATATCTTTGTTTGTCACAGACTCGTTTTAGTGTCCATCCTGTCTAAAGTTAAAGTCCTGAGATATGCTCACAAAGGTTAGCATTTTCCCTTTTTTTCAAGTTGTACATGTAACCCTTCCTCTGGTTTTCCCCCGCGACAGGGCTCGAGTGCTGTGAGGATACTGTATCCTAAGAACGAGTACTGACACTTTAAAAATCATGGAATCATGTTGAAGATGTATCACTGCCTCTTTTTTTAATCTATTTTCTGAACGTGTGGTGTCTAAGCATTTTGTATGTAATGTCAGTATTTGTGTTGGGCTGAGAGTTAAGACGATGAGAGGCTAGCTGCCCTCGTTTAACTCTTTACACAACGCTAATAACTAGCAGCTAGCTTGCTCTTCTCTACACACCATTTAGTTATTTTTAGTTAATTTGAACTTTTTGTAATCTCTTTAGAGAACAAAATAAGCAAACTATTAATGATTTCAATGGCATATCCTTCATTCCCAGAGTTTATTGTCATGTGTGGCATTTGGATACGGCTGCGAGAACTTTTCTAAATTTGAGGAGCAAGGCGTCGGTATTCAGTGGCGCAACATCGCCAAGAGTCCAGAAGATGGGGGACGCTACACCTTCATCACATCCATCATCATGATGCTTATTGATGCTCTTTTATACTGGGTGCTCACTTGGTACATTGAAAATGTCTTTCCAGGTATATTTTTGTCTTTGTTGAATGATTTTGTTGATGCTTTTTAAAACATTTTTTTGGTTGTTGTTGTGTAAGACATAGAATGATGCTGATATAAAACATGTGCTCAAATATCCAGGAGCATAGACTTTATGCTTTCCTCAGAGACTGTAATTAAAAGAGCTCAGGATTTGTGCCAGGCTGTCAGGAGGAAAGTACCATATTCCCTTAAGCCAGGCCAATATTAAAATGTGAATAATGATCTCGGAAATTGATCCCAGGTCAATATGGAATCCCTAAGCCATGGTACTTCCCTTTTACTGCATCTTATTGGCGTGGAACGGCACGCGTGATTGATGATAAGCCCAGTTTGCTGACAGACTCCAACGTACACAACGGTAAACCTGACCTTCATATCTCACCTTTGCGGTGTGATGTATGTAACATGTCAAGTTTTTATGTGCAGCGTTTGTGACATTCTCACAAGTTTGTTCATGTGCTGGTTAGTTGGTTTAGAGACTCAAACATTAGTGGCTTACTTGTCATGTACGGCAACAACAGAGTTTCACTTTGTTAGTCTTAAGTTAGCAATTTGCTAAAAAACTAACAAAACACAATTTCTAATTAGCATGGAGGCTACTTTGGTTTGGTTGTTGTGTTCTGAACATTATGGTTTCATCTTCCTGCTTTACTATATAGATTGTAAGTTTATTTGACACATAACATTGAGTTTATATTTTGTGTTTGCAAATGAAATCGCCTTAATGATCAGTTAAATGTTTTAATTCAGCATTTATGATCAGTTAATGCTGCTGATTTAATGTGCCTTTTAAACACATTTATTCATATTAGAGATTCCATTTCGCCTGCTTTTTTTGCTTTTGTGTTTCATAAGTTTGTGTGTGTTTATAATGGTTTGCATTTCTGTCTGAAGAGCATATGGAGAAACCGCCACCTAATATGACAGCAGGCGTCTCAATCCAGAATCTTGTCAAAATCTACAAGACTGGAAAGAAGCTCGCCGTGGACGGACTGAGCGTGGACTTCTACGAGAACCAGATCACATCATTTCTTGGCCACAATGGAGCTGGAAAAACAACCACAATGTGAGCTGAATGATGTAACTCTGACATGTTTCACTGTTTGGCTCAGTGTTCATTTCACTTCACAAGCTTCAGCTGATCTATAGTGTACACAATGCCGACTGTACTCCAGCCACATTATTTAAGTGGTCTCTGCTTTCAAAGAGTGGCCTCCTCTGTGAGGACATTTGTCACAGAGACTCAGCTGTTGTGTTGATAGTGGGAGCGATCTAATTGCTGTTTAAAAAATAGCAAAAAAAGGTTGGAAGGGGTTTGGGACGACAGGATATAAATGAAAGCCACTCGGCCAGAAAGTATGAGCGACAGAGAGAGCAAGTGATGCAAGACTAAGGGGCTAGAGGGAAGACATCCGTGCAGAGCGACTGGAACGAAACATAACAGATCACAATAAGAGAAAGGACAGTGGAAGGACTCTGTCGCACACATAAGAGCTTGTTGAGGCTTTTGCAGAGCACAGTAGCTATCAGTGACATGCAGTATTACAGTACAGTTAATGAAACACAAAAGCATTTCCAAGCTGTTTATAGCTTGGAAATTTTAATTTAATATTTCTGCATTTTTCTTAGTGTTAAATAGTCTGACACAGTATTATTTTAAACACTGTTTGATATTTGCACTTATATTATACTTTAGGGAAACAAAATTAGAACATCCTTAATAAATAGGTCCTATTGAGTAGAATGCTATATATTTATAACGCATGTCTGTTTGCTCATGAACTCCTCCTTCCTACTAGAGCAGCCTAATTTTGCACATGTGCCTCTATATGGTAAATGGCCTGTATTTGTATAGCACTTTTACTAGTCCCTAAGGACCCCAAAGCGCTTTACACAACCAGTCATCCACCCATTCACACACTGGTGATGGCAAGCTACATTGTAATGAAATGATGTCATCATGTTGTCTACCCTGGAGCTAAGATGACCAATTTTAGTACTGAACCACCAATAACACCATGAAAGCTTTATAATCGATTTAATGAGAGTAACATCTAATTTATATCTACAATTAGATCACTACAATGGCATTTACTGTACATTGGTACAGCAGAATGTGAGCACTGCAGAGACCCACACATGGGGATATATTTACACAATCAGTTTCATACTTATCATCTAGTTATTTATTTTTTTGGTTTTTGTGTGATTAAGTAAATCAGTTCAGCAACCCCATGAACAGACTAAACAGTTCTGTAGCATGGGAATGTACTGGTAACTCAAATGTTAAAATGGCCCAAATGTTACAGCAGATGTAAACATGTCTACAGCATGACTTATAGAGTAGTTTGTTCCACTTTGTGACAACTGGACAAGGGGTGACTCAGATGCTTAAAAGATTATATTGCTTTTAGTTAGCATTACCATGGCTCAACATTGAATGGGTGCCAAACTAATCAAATCCAAATCACCTGAAACTGGACCTCTCAACATGTTAGTTTACCAGTCCCACGTGCAGCTCTACTGTATGAAAGGCATTTTTGTCCAGTATAGGGTAGTTGCCAGGCAATGCAATGGCATGATAATATATCATATGTTTCATAACATTCAGGTTTCCTGTATAAATACTAGAAGTTATTGTCATATTAATAGAATGAAACACACAGGTATTCAGAAGATTCATAAGAAGTAAAATTAGATTAGAAAACTTGTGTAGAAAACACAATTTCCATCCTCGTGTGGAGCTCTCTGTCCTATTGCCGATTTTTTAAAAACTGTTTTACAAAGTGGCAAAAAGTATTTAGACTTTTTACTGAAGTAAAAGTTATAATGCTACTTATGTAGCGTATATGCTAACTATATTTAAAATGAGTAATGTAAATGCACCCATCATGTGGAATTAAGCGTTTTAGAATCATATACATGATGTTACTGGATCAGAATTATTGATCCATTGATGGGTGTGTCACTTTAATGTTGCAGCTGTTCGTGATTTTATTCTATAATTACTGCTTGATAGCTTCAGCTATAATGATGCAATAAATCTGCATTATAATAAGTAACTAAAGCTTTCAAAAATTAGTAAATGGTATGAAGTTCTATAATTGAATTAAAAATATAGAGGGGTAAAAGCAGAAAGCTGCCTAACATAGAAAAACTTAAAGTACAAGTACTTTAGACCTCATTAAACATGCCAAAGTAAATCCAATCAGCTGCATTGCTGCTAAGCTCTCATTAGAGGGCGTTGGGGATTTCAAGATTAACAGAACTCTAGACCAGGGGGCCAATCATATTTCATGGGGGTTGGTGCCACCCAATGCCCCCCTTCTGGACACACCCCTGACAGACATATTTTGAGTATTATAGTAAAATACTTCAAACTGACAGCCTCTCAAGTCATTATGTGCTCAGCTTTGATGGGGCAGTCTATGGATACACCTTGGCAACCATGTTTGCGAGCATTAGGTGTTTTTGAGGCTACAGACCAATGGGCAACATCATGTTAGCTAAATGTATCTTTAGTCTGTGTTTCCCGCAGAGAGCTTTAATTTTCGTGCACTGGAAGCTCAATAAATCTGTTTATTAAACAGAGATAATGTTAACAGCAACAAATATGGATCACTTTTTTTTCTGTAGGTCTATTCTGACTGGACTGTTTCCACCTACATCGGGAACGGCTCTCATCAATGGCTACGACATTCGCACTGACATGGACAGTATCCGGACGTACTTGGGAATGTGTCCGCAGCATAATGTCTTATTCAATGAGTGAGTGACTTTAGCAGAGAGCTGTGCATTCACGTCCTGTGCTGGCCGTTGGTTTAATTGTGTTTCAACTGTATGAAAATTAAAAATGTATTACACCGCAGATCGATCACATAACAAGAGTTTGCCTTATGTTTCCCATCAACACTTCCCTTTCCTTTTCCTTTTAAAATTTAAAATGACCTTCCTTTCCTTGGCCCAGCCAGAAGTCTCCTAATGACATCTTTCCCGACCATTATTCTATTTTTCTGTTTAACTTTTGATTCATCCTTTTCTTCTCTCTCACTCCACAAACTGATTACGTGAAACTAGACGCAAGTCTTACATCATAATTATGGCTGAGCACCTGCAAATTACTTTCATTAATATTAATTCCAGACAATGAAAGCATCTATATTAAGTAGGGTTAAAATATTCATGCAAACACAGAGGAAGGCATTACGACCTATCACAGCCTCACCTGTGAAGCAGCCACGAAACATTGATGCATGTAAGACTTTATTACGTAAGACTTTGTTTTAGTTCACGGACGTTTAATTAGGAAAATGTCTCGAAAAATACATTAATACTCCATATCGTCAGGCGTCAGTTTAGCAGGTGTTGTGATGTCATGTCCGCCTTTCCAGGCTGACAGTGGAAGAGCACATTTACTTCTACGCCCGGCTCAAAGGACGCAGTCGCCAAGAGGTTAAAACTGAGATGGATCAGATGATTAAGGACGTCGGTTTGCCACACAAACGGAAAGAACTTGCCAAGAACCTGTCGGGTGAGTCTATATGTTAATGTATGTTGCTGTATCCTATTGTGCGCACATGTCAATTTAGCCGTTGACGTGTCCTCCGTGCATTAGTTTCCCCTGGGAAGGAATATTACACGTAGCTTATCCTGTCTATTCAGGATATATTGCTCCTCTACCACACATTCACTGTACCTGTGTGTCACAGGTTGTAATTCATTGTCTGGGGGTCATGAGCAAGTCCTACTTGATAAATTGTCCCCAGTCATGGATTGCTTGTGAGCAAAATCACTGAAATATGACTTTCAAGGTTGATCTATGCTGACATTTCCACTACATTAGCACTACAGTGGATGCATTTTGAAGAGCTAAGCGAGTACAGACTGCAATAATGCTAGGACGGTGTATCTACTTCTCTGCCATCAATCATTTTGTGGCATTACTTTAAAAGATGGAAAGATAGATTTTGGTATATTCCGTAATCATTCTTCAATATTGTGCCCATTTTGCATGTGAAACGTTATTGTGACAGATGTTCGGGCAGGATTTGCAACGCGTTACAAGCTGAACGGCTCTTACACTAGCTTGTGCATTCCTTCAGGCCGTGATGTGTTTTTAAGCTGTGCTGTCTTACAGGTGGCATGCAGAGAAAGCTGTCCGTGGCCATCGCGTTCGTGGGTGGCTCGAAAATCATCATCTTAGATGAACCTACAGCAGGAGTGGACCCCTATGCCCGCAGGGGTATCTGGGAACTGCTGTTAAAGTACAAACAAGGTATGAGATCAGAGGTAAAAACCGAGGCTCCACTAAAAGCTTTGAAGCCCCCTTATGTTTGTAGAATTGACCAGAATGCGCAGAGCACATGTTTGATTTGTCTCAAAACGAGAAAGTTTCCAAAACTGAGCCCAGCTCAAAGTAAACTTTAAACTGACGAGGCTGAAACACGTCCAGCGCGAGAGCTGTTAAGGTAATGAAGCGGCCGGTTCCCTGCGATGTAATTCTTCTTTAGCCTCGCTGTGGGTGACACTCAATCATGGACGGGGAGAAATTGTGAATCGTACTTAAACAGATTGGAACGCGAGCGAAGACAAGTAAATCCAAGAAGAAGCTTTAATTGACATGGCTATTTAACAGAGTCCGTAATTGTCTGCCAAACCAGTCAGCTTGTCACTCTGTGTCCATAATATACTTTGTGGTTGCTGGTGGCTGTAAGCAGGACATGGACATTATAGTAACACATTCTCTCAACAGATGTCTAAATGTTTAATGTGCATTGAGCGACATCCTGCCCTCTCTATGCCATTAGCTTTTCTCTCTCTCTCTCTAATCAAGTCTTCACTCCAATTGGGAGCCTGCGATAACTCCGTTATAATGAGAACCCCCTGCATACGGGCCGGTTGAGTGAGTCATGTTTTTGTGTCTCTCCACTCTTATTTGCACCGCAGTGTTACTAAGGTTTGTCATTAAGCAACAAAAAAGGCTACAGGCGGTCTATTTGTGTGAAAAAGCTTTAGGCTGATGCTGGACTTAATGCCGCGCTTCTTTACAGCTAATTAAGTGTGCAGTTCCCCCCTCACACACACACACACACACACACACACACACACACACAGACAGGTTGACCGCGATGCTCCAAGGGGGTGTTTTTTTTGTGTGTGTTAAATTTACTCGGGGCTTATTTGGTTAGTGGCAGCTGAAAACTGTTAAAACCTGTCAAGATGCAGAGGAACACGAATGTGGTGTGCGTGCTCCTGCAGCTCAAATTAAACCCTCAGTGCATGTTTAAGTCAAGTACTGGATATTCATCAAAAAGCTAAAATTACAAGCTGGTCGATTTATGCATTTCAGGTGGGTTTTAATGGCTGTTCTGTCATATTTCATTTGAAAATTACTGCAGAAGGTGACGATTTAAAGTAAAAATGAGCAAATTATGAATTTTTAATTATTATCCATTACAGGAAGTTGATTACTATTAAATTACCCCGGTCATTATGCTGTAAAATGGGCCTTGAGGATGATATTAATATAATGGATATTATACATTTTGTGTTCGCCTTGTGACAGCCGGGATAGGCTCGAGTGGAAGTTCTCCAGGTGTAAATGCCTTGTTGATGCCAAAGTTCAGGGGAAAATGGCCAGACTGCTTTAAGGTGAAGGCAAGGCAACAGTTATACAGATAACCACTTGTTACAGCCAAGCTAAGCAGAAGAGCATCTCTGAACCTTGAAGCAGATGGGCTACTACAGCAGAAGACCACACGGGGTGGCACTTCTGTCAGCTAAGAGCACAAAACTGAGGCTACAGTTTACACAGGTTCAACAATAGACTATTTGACTTTTTATATTAGATTATTCTCCAATTCTCTTGCAAAATTCTGATGGTATGAACTTGGTGTAAAGAACATGAAAGCATGGATCCACCTTGATTTATATCAATCTGGTCTTTAAGTCTGACGCCATTAGCCGTGCCTGGGCCCAAACTCCACTGCAGCTCGCTAAGTCACACGATCACTGTGGCATTACTGAGAGTTAAAAACTGTCTAAATCCTTTCATCTGTAATGAAATGATCAGAGTTGCTGCTCTTCCAGGTGTAACAATTAAGTTTAACATTCAGGCATCCATGAAAACAGAATTTATGAAATTCTAACGGAGTTAGAAGTTAGCAGGAAGTTAGCTCGCTAGTTTCCATCTAAATATAATATATCATGTTGTGACTGAGGGATTTCCAAAACAAATTAAGACGTACAGCTCTGCTATCACTGTCAACATAAATAAAGACAGGAAACTAAACAGCAGTGACATTAGTTGAGTTACTGAAGTTTGGCTAGCTCCTATAACAATGTGCTACGTGATCGCTAGCAACACAGCTATGTTAGCATAATATAAACTGTGAAGCTGGAGGATGAACGCTAACTTTTTTCCACTCAATAAAAGTTAACTTGAGGGTTTCCGAAGGTTCGGCACAAATGCAATCGCATAGCAGGATGCTGTAAACGGACCAAACTTCAGTTAAAAGAACAGCTGAGAAAATCCATCCATAGTACAAGGTTAGTCAATAATATACTGCTGCATGGGCTGGGCTGTAGTTACATGGTAAGGTGACTCACTGACTGTTTTTAGGGGCTTGTTGAGATTAAATAGAACAAGATACAAAGCATTAAAACATGTAAAAAACACAAACGCCTTATTAAACGCGGAGTAGTTTGGGCCCAGAAGCAGGATTCATCACGTCATCACTTAAAGACCGGATAGTTTTTTGGCACACTTTGGGTCCCTTAGTGCCTAATAGCATTGTTTCAATACCACAGCCAGTACCTGAGTATTGAGTAAGCCCGTCCCTTCATGACGCACCATGTCACAAAGCTCAGATCATCTCAAACTAGTTTCTTGAACTTGATGATGAGTTCTCTTTACTCAAATGACCTCCACAATATCCAAGAGCACCTTTTGGATGGGCTGGAATCATAGATGTGCAGCAACTGTATTGTGACAAAGATCTCTGAGGAATGTTTCCAGCACCTTGTTGAATGTTCCCCATGAATAATTAAGGCAGGTCTGAAGGCAAAAAAGAGTTCCAGCCTGGTACTAGGAAGCTGTACCTAATAACAGCTAGTATATATTCTATAATATGTATCTAATATATCCAAGGATTTCACATTTTTACATATTTTTTTTACCAGTTGATATGAGCAGTAATGCAAAAGTAGTAAATATAGACAATACAAGTAAGTCATTAGTGAGAGTTTAATCAGCGATTGCAGAGTGAAATGCCAAAAATGCCACGAGCAGTACATCACAGCGTTACCTTTAATCCTTCCCTGACGGCAAGAACTGTGAGAAGCGATGTGCATTCATCGTTTCAGAGGACCGAGATGGAATATTTTCACACTTCTGTAACACGAGAGAGAGACTGATGTATAGATTTTGACAAGGCATGTGAGAAAAATGGCGTGCAGCTAAAGTGAAAATAAATAATGAATAATTATTAGGAGCGTGTAAAAATAATTTACCTGTCAGTCTGCAGTCTAATTTTCTTCTATTGCATATGTTTACTGACAAATGTCAAGTATGCTTGCAGCAGCCCCCTTTATTGTTGACTGTGAGTGCGGTGGTGTTTATTTTAGTACTGTATACAGTGCATTTTTGACAGGAGCACACAATAATGCGTGGTTGAAGGCAGTAGTGCAGTGCATATAGCATAAAAACATATCACTGGTTGTTTTTGTGTGTTTTTATGCCATGCAAGTTGTTCTTGAGGTTCAAGCTCCTCACAATCACTGCACCGTGAATCTTTCAGCAGGTGTAACTTGATGCAGCGGTGTTCACTGTCACACGGCTTGTGTGACAGTGAACACCGCTGCATCTGGTTATTCTAACTCCCCCGGACAGGCTGTAAACGGCGTGAAGGTAATTTCAAAATTTATTGATCTGAATTGATTGCCACAAACAGCCGTTAATACGGTTTTGTCCAGTAATTCATCTTACTGCCGACGCACATAATATCTGTCCAGCCTTTCCCACCACTGTGAAATCCATTTCTATCAACGTGATTTAGAGGGAAGGAAGCTAAATAAAAGAACCCAGATTTTCCAGCCTCACTTTGCTGTGCGCAGTGCAAGTACTAGCAATTTACCTGAGCACACCCAACTCCATTTGATATATCACTTTGCGCTGTAATGCACCGCAACACACTATAAATCAGAATACCTATGTGGGCCATCTGCAGTCCAAACACATTTATTTTTCTCCCAACTCACAGATGATGCAGTGCTTTTTGATTTTTTTTCCCTCTCCCCTTATAAACCACAACAAATCCCCAGGAAAATCATCTGAAAGTTTGAGCATCCCAAACAAAATGAGCTGGCGCAGTCAAAATAAACCTCAAATCTCCTCAGCCCTCCCCCTCCATAAGCGTAGCTTTCTTCCTGCGTATGTTAAATTGACTGGGTTGCGGGCTTTGATTCAACTCGGGCATTTTGCTGGAGTTTATATAGAGTGAGATCCAGACTTGCTTGGCATAGGATAAAGCAGCAATACTTAACTGAGAAGGGATGGATTTAGCAGCTCAGCTGGTGGCAGTGCTCAGAGTGGGCGGAGGGGGTGGAGGATGAAAAGGTGGGGTTATAGTTGGCCAAGCAAAAATGCCGGGTGCGGTAGATGACCTCTGAGTGTGTCCTTGTTTTTTGGGATGGTGTGACCTGTGCAGGATACAGACGCACATTTAACAAGCTCAGTGTAAAAACAGCCCTGCTCAGCAGAGGCGCCTGACCTTTTCCACGAAACGCTCAGAAATTCAGCAAAGAGGTGACGTGCTATGTACTAGATGTTTCTTCCAAACTGGCTTCTCTTTGTTTCTCTCATCTAACACCCTTACAAAAACCTAAATGTTCAGGTGTTACTGTATTTTAATTGCTTCATAGTACCATAGAGCGCTTATAGAGCACTTCATTCTCAGAGCGAAGGCTTACTGGAGTTCCCAAATGTGGAAGGAGGCAGATACACCTCTAACATTTGTGGGATTGGGCTTAAAATGTTCCTTTTATTAAAGCTCATAGTTAGGGCTGCAATCCCATGATGCATTATGCACTTCTCATATAGTAGCATTCACTTCACTGTTCAGTAAAATTTATTAAAAGTTATTTGCTTAGGAACAAAGTGGATGTATTCAAATTATTATGTATGTAAACAGTTATAACATGTTATTGTGATGTGATAATAAAGTCCCCATACAATTAGTCAACTATAGACAAAAAGGTTGCCATGCCAACATGTTCTTGCAACTCGGAAAACCTTTTGCCATTTTAAGCATCTTTATATGGCATTATTATCACTTAGACCTTCAGATTTGTTCTGTTGACCTTGAAGGAGAGGTCAGAGGTCAAATGTGACTTATAAAATGTATCATATGAAGAATCTTAGTTTCTAAATTATAAGGCTTTTTGGCACTTTTTGACCAATAAATCACAAGTTGACCGATTGTTAACATGACCCCGCTCTACACGCCTAAAAAGCTTTGTCAGAATTCATTCAATAACTGTAAACCAGCCCTCAGTACTACAGGAAAGGTTGAGAGATTATAACAACCAGTAGGAATCGTTCTCCAGCACTGAATGTCACATCAGTGGGTTCAATGGTTATACCATTATTTGATCCTGATAGACAATTTTGATTGATCCACCAGTCGATACGGTGCCATCCACGGCGCTTTTCCACTAGCGTGGCAACAAATCTGTTATTAAGTATCATTTATTGAGTCTTTTGGCCTCAGCAGTTCAAAGAAATTAAGACAGACCACTCTGTCAGCTCACTTTTAAGTAGGTTTCTTTCATAACAATATTAAACGTGTCAAGTTAAATGTTTTTTTCAGCTTTAAAACATGGCAGGATCAAAAGTTACCCCCGTACTCTGTGATACCGCTTTCATACAGACTGCAGAGACACGACCACGCTGTGACTTCATTATAGATCTAGCCCTTTTCTTCTGATTACCGGGGTACGTGATAATTAATATGTGTTATCTGATACAGCATGATATGAAAGGATAAGAACACCTGTGAATAATCTTGCAATGCATGCTTTAGTTGTCAGTGCAATTGGGCTCAGTTTGACGCCTCTCGAATCAAAGGACTCGCAGAACAAAAGGGCTGGAATAAAATGTGGTCTCATAGAAACGCTCGAAAGTAGGCTTAGGGTGGCCTTTATCATCATTTTAATTTTGTCCCAGATTCACGCCCACGCTCTCTTCTGGAGTTTGCTTTGTTGCCATGCGGATAAGCACGAGTAAAAAAAGAGAAGAAGAAAAAAACACAGTGGGATCAACAATCCGGAGATAAGTGACTACCACGCAGATTGGGATGTTGGCTTGATTTGAACAGTCTTGATCCGTGGAATCCTTTCTTGTGCTGCTTACGCTTAATGATGACAGTTGTTGAAACAAACAAGGTCCAAACTGAAAAAGAAATGGTTCAAACAGCTTTTTTTTTTAATTAAAAAGAAAGCTTTGACTTGTTTTCTGCACATCATCTTCACACACGAGCGCGCACGACGTTGCTCGTCCCATTCAGGCGACGCCGTCCCAGCTAGGGCTGGGTATCGTCACTGATTTCTAGAATCGATTTGATTCCGATTCACAAGGTCCTGAATCGATTCGATCCACGATTCGATTCAATTCGATTTGAATCGGGGAAATTTTGCCTCAGTCAGAAATATTATAATTCAGATCAGTACATTTACATATTTTTGTATCTATAAAAAGGAAGCTGACACTTTCGAGACTTTATCAAAGGTGTGAGCATCACAGCAGATGCCTTTGTGTCAAAGTAGCTGAAGATAAAACACAGAAAAACATGAAGGTGATTTTCCTGGCCTGGGATTTTATAAAAATATTCTGCAGTACATCAAAAATGAAAAAAAAAAAAAAACATTAATCAACATATGAACATTACCTCTGAAGTTACAGCGCTTTTATTAGAGACACGATTTTATTGTGGTGGAAGCAAAACAGCAAAAGTCAGAGTGAA
The DNA here is from genome assembly GCF_056152115.1 of Neolamprologus brichardi. Lineage (NCBI taxonomy): Eukaryota > Metazoa > Chordata > Actinopteri > Cichliformes > Cichlidae > Neolamprologus > Neolamprologus brichardi. The sequence goes on along the minus strand of NC_142106.1, from coordinate 37,708,281 downwards.
TCCATGACGATGTTTATGTGAAGCATAGTTTGGATCTTCTTTTGCTGCTGGTTCGGTCAGTATTGTTTGGAGAGAGATAAAACTAACAGCTTTAGAATCAGCGCAAAAAGGGCGTAAACACAAAGCGCTGACCCGCCGAAACATCAGAATCAGCGAGCTGTCGGCTTTCAGCCCCGACCGTGTCCGTGCCGTCGGGTGAGAAAGACGACATCTCACTGATTCTGATCCGCGGGTTCGCGCTGTGTGTTTACGTCTTTGTGCAGAAGCCGTGTTCCTGCTCGCATTTACTGTTTTAAATGTTTGGTGGTTGTTGAAATTTTGTGACGTTTCACCTGAGATTCTGGAATTTTGAGCAAAATACATTTATATAAAAAATCGATTCAGGATTTTAATGAATCGATATCACGTTATCCAAGCCAGAATCGATTTTAATCGATGAATCGATTATTAAAACCCACCCCTAGTCCCAGCCTCTCTCTGTTCCCCCTGCAGGCCGCACCATCATTCTGTCCACGCACCACATGGACGAGGCAGACATCTTAGGAGATCGCATTGCCATCATCTCCCTCGGCAAGATGCGTTGCTGCGGCTCCTCCATCTTCCTGAAGAAATGCTTCGGCAGTGGCTACTACCTCACTCTGGTCAGAGACGGGAGTGGAAAGATGACAGCTCAGCGTAACGGCATCATCGGTCAGGCCAAAGGGGGAAAGAAAGTAAGCGCGCTTTAGGTCTTCAAACTTACTCAGAGGAAACTTACTTTAGCAGTGTTTTGATTGATAATTGTGATAATCTGCTCCCACAGTGAGTGAGGCCACTTTTTTAAGGCCTTAGAGGACTCTTTAGATCTTTACAATCTTATTATTTAATTTAATGTTAAATCCCCCAAAATAAGGATTTTCAGCAGCAAGCACTTTGGCACAGCAGTAACCTCTTTCTCATCTGTTATTGACCAGCCTCTGACTTTCCAGAGTGCTCTCTTTCTCCTTTTACCACCCTCCCCCCAATAATGATCTGTATTTAGTCTGCCCCAGCATGAGAATTGGCATGCGCCTACGTGCTGGATGAGACTAATTGTCGCGGGGGAGAGGGGTGCTTCTCGCTTTCGCTCGCCAATGGTGCCTCGCACGCTTAGTTTTAATCAATTGGAGCAAATGAACAAGATCCACCGGTGCCAGCAGGGCGAGAGCGATTACCATTTGTCTGCCCAGTCTTCGAGGTGAGCGAAGTCATTTGTTTAAGAGAAATAAACAAACGTGGAACCACCTTCGTGGGCGAGGTAGCGATTCAGCCCTCCTCCTTGTCCCCTGGATGTCATTTTGGTAATTAATAGGGAGAGTTTGCAATTACACACCTTTAACTGCTAAAAAAAAAAAAAAAAAAAAAAGTTTAATTGCCCCGATCTCATTTCCTTGTGATTGAACTCCATAAAGAGAAGCAGCCTTTTAAAAATGTTTAACCTTTTTTCGTGCGCATGTCTTTGGCTGAACGACGGTGGCTTCATATTCCATTACAGGCTGACAGCATTATCTGTTGACGCATGCATGCGGCTTTATTTAGAGCAATTAAATAGAAACTTGTGGATGCCCGTTATTTGATTAATGCAAGACAGGAGTTGTCAGCGAGGCACTGTTCATCATTCTAAGAGGTAAGGCCTGATAAGGCCTTTCTAATCCAATTCTGATTAACAGGAGACAGACTGTCCTCTGAGCAGCAGCCCAGATGAAGGATTTGGCAGCCAAAGCTGGAGCAACTCTGATCCATCAGGTACCAACGATCTCCGTTTACTGTCTGTCATGTATTATGATTATTACCTTGTAAAACAGATGTTGCATGAACACTTTTATATAGTTCCTTTATATAGTTTTTAAAAACACACACAATTTTCAATGTGCGGTTTATTAGAGCGCACGCCAGTTCATCCTTTCTGAACCAGGAGAAAATAAAATCAACTCGTCATTGCCAAACTAACAGATAAAACATTAAAATATCCTCAAGATGGTTTTGAGATGCGCTGCTAGAGGGCACAAATAAAGTGATGAATTCATGTGGGAAAAGTAGGATTTTTAGGATAAGAGAGATTAGAAATCTTTGAAACGCTGAAGTGTACTTTGACTAAAACGTCTTGCATGGTGTGAGAAGTTTCTGGTGATTTAACGCTGATCTTGATCTCTTGCAGCGGTAGCGAGTTGTGTGTCTTGTTAGTTGAACTCCACAGCAGTGCTGATTGTCGACAGCCAGTGACACATTACTCACCTGTTCTCGTAAAGCGTTAAGCTGGAGCGTTCAGTGGCAGCGGGGCCAACGTGCCTGTTTAGCTCTTAGATCCACTCTTCACCTCGCTTATTGCGTGTTTAAGGTCTTTTCAGTTTTAATCTGCAAGCAGTGGTTAAAAAGTTTCACAACTCAATTTTAAAGAAGCACTCGATTAGATTTTTGCCCATTCTCCTCACTTCCTGAAAGTCCCATTCTGTTTGCACACGAGGATCTACTGAGCTTAAACTTAAGCGAAGAGGAAAAATCTGCTTTGGTGTCAATCTCATCTGACCTGGCCGAGTCTGAGGCCCAGACGACAAACAGAGAAGAGGTGAAGGTGATGTGTTGTGCTACGAGAGTGACGAGGCGCATGCTGGATTCAGGATTTTCACTTTCACAGGCTTTGTGTGCCTCGATTTCAGTTATACATTTATATTGACTGACTGTACAGAAAGTCTGCTAGTTTATTACCCAGACTGTTCTGTAATAGTGAATATAACGTTTTCATTAATTCACAGAAAATGTCTTTTTTTTTCTGTGGACTCACTGTAAAAAAAACTACAAACATAAAAAGAAAACAGATAGATGTGTAACTGATGGCGGAAAAAAAGAGATATTTATATAATTGAATCCATTATTATTATTTGTCATTAGTTTAGGTGTAGTATGAATGGCACTTGGGGCTTTATCAATACGAAAAGCTGTGAAACTTATGAAAATACATTTAAAAGTTAAAAATCTATAAACTCCTTCATATTATCTAAAGATGTACTGTGGGCTGGTTTAGAGTCTTTGTTGGGTCGATTCTGGCCCCCGAGCCTTATGTTTGACACCCCAGATTTACAGTATATGAAGTTTTTCCTGGCGATGTGACTTTTTACTGCTTTATTTTCTGTTTGTATTTTCTTGTTACTTTATATCTATAACAGTCAACCCCGCGGCGTCAGGTTGTCGCTGTAGTTCCACTGTAACGTCCTGACCAGGGTTTTAATAGTTTTGCAATTTTCATTAGTTTTTATTTTTATTTAGTTTTGACTTCAGATTTTCAATTTTATATCAGTTTTAATTAGTTTTTACCAATTGTTTGCTAGTTTAGTTTAGTTTTTATTTTTTGAAAATCCTTAGTTTCAGTTTAGTTTTGATTAGTTTCAGTTATAGTTTTAGTTGTGTTTGCAATAATTAAGTGTAACAAAATCCCAGTTTCATCATATCAGTCATTCTCTTCTGCTTATCCTTGGGTATGTTGCTATTCCAGCTACCATACTGCACCCTGGACAGGTCGCCTGTCTGTCGCGGAGCTACCACGCAGAGACAGACAACTCACATTCCCACCTATGGGTTCTTTAAATAAAGGCAGATGAACAACCATTGATACCAGGCAACTATAAAATGTATATCTTGGCCCCAATGAGACTATTAACTCTTGCAGCACCGGGTGTTCGTAATTTTGGTTCAAGTGAATAGATAAACTTTTTGAAGGTAATTGACTCACACAGTTGTGTAGATATCCCCGTCCTGTTGTCTCTGGATCCATCACGCTGCCTTGCCTGGGGTTAGCTTCTGTTTTCTGGGGATGAGGGTTGAGTGTGCTCCCTTACCTTCTCAAGGTAAGCTAGGTTAGCCTTCTTGTGTGAGCTTTTCAAGTGCACTTTAAGGTTTGTGGGATTTTTTTCCCTTTAGAAATGTCCCTCATAATTTGTCTCTTTCCACTACAAGACACTTGCTTTATCCAAAACACAGTCATATTCAAAGTAATCCCAAATTGGACTCTGGCGCTTTCTTCCGACTTTTCCTGACATGATTCTGCGCGTGGACGGAGCAGCAACACAGACTCGACTAACGTACTGCCACCTGCTGGCATAATTAGACAGCAAGAAAAAAAAAATCTGGAAACTAAACTTCATTTTCACCCTTGACTCTTGTATGACACGCACACATCAATGAAAACTAAACACATTTTTGCTATAAATTCAGTTAATTTTAGTTAGTTTTGTGAACACTCATTATAGTTTTAGTTAGTTTTCCTTTTTTTGTTTTTATTTTTATTTCCGTTAACGAAAATGTTTTTTCACTTCTAGTTTTCGTTATTTCGTTAGTTTTCGTTAACGATAATAACCTTGGTCCTGACACTTCTCGGGTGTCTCATTTGGTGGCAATGATCTGGTCTCATCAAACACCAGCTCCACTGCGTGAAGGCACGGATATTTGGCAACACAATCATTGCTCACGGCACAACCTACTCACCAAATTGCCTCTCTATCATTTTTTCGTCTTCCCCGAAGAAGTGTGGCATACGCACAAGAACACAAGAGGACAGAATGGGATTTTTAGGTAGGGACCTATAAATAGCAGCGGCACTGAAATCAGCACAGAGATGTGCAAGAAGATGATGTTGAAGGGAAAAATGGGCAAATTAAAATTGGACATGGTTTCTGTTTTGATGTAACATTTTCTTGAGCCGGGTCGTGGAACGTGCTCCACATGTAGTTCGTTTTCTCCAGCTGCTATTTTTCTTATAATGTTCTGCTTTATACAGGATATTCTATCATTTGCTTGACACACGTTTTGACTATGTTAAATATAGAAATGTTGAGAAACTGCAGAAATAGAGCTGATTAGTGCCCAACCAAATCTTCTGCTGGTTATTTGATTTGTTTTGATCATTCTCGGGCCTTGATCGCGTAAACAAAAGGTGCCCAATGCAAGTCATGATCAGAAGCAAACGCTAGAGCAGGCTCCAGGTTATTATGCATGGAAATAAAATCAGAATCAAACCTGCTGCTTCCTTCAAAAGCATTATATTTAAGACTGCTGATATAAGTCAGAAAATCCCATGAAATAAAATCACATTTCCTCAAGTGACAGCTCATTTCTCTTTATTGACAGACACAGGCAAACAGAGTGAAACATACTTACAATTTCTCAAATATTTTCGACTGGTGTGAACCAGAGCCATTACTTCTTCATAAAGGACCAGTGGTTGTTGAGCTGCAGTAATTATATATGAGAGGCTTTGGATCAATAATGGATGTGGTGCATTCTGCAACACTGTCTGCATAGAGTCTCACTATAGACACGGGTTCAGAATGGATGAGATGGGGGAATAAGGTCCACTGATCTGCTACAGTGCTTTTAAATGTCACCTCATCAGGTGTGTTGTGATTGCAATATGTTGCACGGCAGTTTTTAAAGGATTTCACTGGTGAAGTTTCTCTGTGTGAACGCTGAGTTTGAAAGATGCTGTTTTTCAAATATTATGTCTCCGCAGCCCTCTGTGCCGGCTGTTCAGCTTCAGCTCTTTCCCCGTCTTTAGAAGTTGTTTTGGCATAATTTTTGTGACTTTCCATCCAGCAAATTTGTCAGCAGTGGGTCAGCTCGTGCAAACACACGTCCCTGAGGCAATCTTCCTGGAAAGCATCGGTCAGGAGATCACCTACATCCTGCCCTACGGAAGAGCTAAAGATGGGACCTTTGGCACGCTCTTCCGAGAGCTCGACCGAGCCATGGCCGACCTTGGCCTCACCAGCTATGGCATCTCGGACACCACCCTGGAGGAGGTAATCTAAACATGGGACTGACGGCCTTGTGCATATGTGTCATTTTTATAAATTCACTTTGCATCATATTGTTTCTATTTAAAATCTCCTTACTAATTTCATAGCAATTTGGAAATATGATGACTTTATTTTGCTAGGAAGGTACAGGCACTGAAATAGAGAAAAACAGAGCAAAACCAGTTTGACTAAGAGTTCAAACTGTGTGGTCAAACCTTTTTAGCTTGTTAGAATTTCAAGCTTTTATTGTCATTTTTTTAAGTAGTCTTCAGAAAAGTACTGGCTGAAATTCAGCCCCAAACCACGACAGAGCCTCCACCGTGTTTTACAGACGGGTGTAGTCACTCACTGTTGTCTCACCTGACCTCGATGTACAAATTTTGGATTCATCACTCCAAAATTTGGACAAGACAAGACTCGGCAGTCCATCTGCATCTTAAGGACGAAGGTCACTCTTTCAAGGATGCCAATGTTCACATTTTGGACAGAGAGGACAGATGGTTTGAAAGAGGAGTGAAAGAAGCCATTTATGTTCACTGTGAGCGACCATCTTTGAACAGAGGCGGTGGTTTACGACACCAACTCTCTGCCATCTATAATCCAGTTTTGAGATCCCTCCCCAGACGCCTTAACGCCTGATAAGGTGGGGCCAGGTTTCACAATGAGCTCACCCGAAACTCTGGCTGATTGGGACCCACACCCAGTTCCACACCTTGGCTCAGGCGATTAGAGGATCATCAGGGGGTCCTTTTGTCCCTCTGTGGGGGGACACTCCCACTAGGTTTAAATCTGGGACTCTCCACCATTTGACCTTAGAACTGAAGAAGCTTCTCGGATGAGAGGTGAAACGTCTTCAAGTAACTTAAAGAAGTCCAGACGCTTTTCTTTTCAAGCTCCTTTGACTACGATGACCTGGATGACTGAGAACCTTCACAGACGATTCATCACTCCGTCAGACTGATTGTAATTTGGCGTATTCGAGCCTTTTCTTCTCGTTTCCCTTCTTAACATCCACTCTCCCGCTTAGACCATTTCTGATGAGGCTTCAGAGGGATCAACTGAAGGGTCAGATGCCATTTTTTTAAGAATTTGTTTTTGTTAGGAGCCCTGCGACAGATTGGCTACCTGTCCAGGGTGTACCTTGCCTCTCGCCCGATGGATGGACTTTGTAAGGCTTCTTTTGTCCTCTGTTTTTGAGGACATACAGTTTCCCCATCAAACTGTGTTATCTTTAGTATTTTCTCATAGATTGCACTAAATAAATTTTTGAAAATGATGTTTTTGTGACAGAAAAAAGGAACAGCACTGGCTCATCCATTGAGTTGTGCCTGAATGATTCATAGGTCAGTGTTAAGAGGATCAAGAAACCAAACATTCCTCTGAAAATGTTCAGAGGAAAGGACTGGACGGAAAGTGAGCGAAATAGCAGCCAGTGTTCAAAGAGGAACTTTAAACCTTGAAAGTAAAATATAAAGAAAAGAGTGGTGGCTCAAGACTTCTGCACAGTACTGTAGTAGAACTTTTTTTGTCTTTTTCTTCTCAGTGATAATGGAAAAAAATGATTTGCAGACATTTTGTAAATCTCACCCAAAACAAGTAAACACTATAATAAACGAACCTTTTTACGTTTTAGCCAATAACCTGAGCTGTGGGTCTATTATTCACTCTTTCCTTCAGATCCTGTTAGTGATTTCTCTTTCTTCTACTAAGACACCGTTAATGATGAAAACCATATCTAATTTTAGAGCAAACAAATTTGTAGTGATTGATAAATTTTGGATGAATGCGGTTTTAACCAGACCAACACTAGCCTGCTTTCTAAAATTCCCCAGCGCGGTTTGATCGCCATTAGATTTTCCTCACATATTGTCCTGCTCCCTTCCTCGTTTTCACGTCATACGCTTTTTTCAAAACCATGACTCACCATCATGATATAAGAAAAAAATAATAAAAGACTCAAGCATCATTTTACTTGCAGTTGCAGAACGTTTTTACTTTCTCTTTGAACTAATATGTAAGCGTCATATTGTAGATTGCAAATCAATGTTCCCCAGAAGCACTGACCCATAAACAAATGACTCAAGCAGCATGTTTGCCACGCAGGCATCATAAAGCCGAGTGACTCTTCCCTAATGCTCTTCATGTAAGGCCGACATGCATTAAACACTCACGGCCTGCGGGCGATGTGAATAATTCCTTTTGAATTCCCACAATTCAGCCACGCCATGGTTATTTCATCCATCCATGTTTTCTTTTGAAGTCCAAACGCTCTGAAACACGCAGTTATTCGGTACGTGTGAAAATAAAACAAGAACTGACAAGGCATTGACGTTAATAAAGTAACGCATAAAAATAATATAGCTTTTCATACTGCTTTATGATGTCAGAGCTTGTATTTGGCACCCCCTGAATAAAATAATTCAACACATCAAATAACATTCAGTCTCCCAGCAGCGTGCCTTTTGAGAGGTCAAATGATGAAACGTAACCTAACTCGTACTCCCAAAAATGCTCACAAATAGGGAGAGTTATTTATTTCGCTGTGTAACCTGGATTCATAAATAAAGTCAAGGAGGGTGCTTCGCTCAGAAACTCCACTCGGCAGGTGTTCAAGTAAAGGTTGTGATCTCTGGATGCACATCTGTGATCTGATTCTGAACAGAAACCTTAGATGGAGCACAACATATGTAGAGGTTTATTTGTTAAGCATATTTTTGATTTGTTTATTAGAAAAAAAATAGCCACACAGTCGCTCAGTTAATGCTCCACAACTGCAGTATCATAACTTTGCATTTATAGATAATGTGCCTAATATGTTCTGTTTTTTACAGATATTCCTTAAAGTGGCGGAGGACACTGGAGTGGATGCAGATATACCACGTAAGTGGACCAATAAGATTAAACACATCAACAAACTATAAATGTATGATTGTCAGTGTTAATGCATTGAAACATTCTGTCAAATAAACAAAATACATTTCTGTGAGGGGCGCTTGAGTCAAAATGGGATTGTTATTCCATCTGTAGTGATATATTTTTAGTAGAGTGGCTTTGCTCAGGGCCTCTCCACTCGTCTACATGAATGTGGAAGGCCTGAAGGTGTGGAGAGCACAAGTGTCACATTCAGTGTGTATGGGATTGCTTTTTGGAAATGGCGTGAATAGTATAAACTGGAGGAGCTGAGTGGGTTGCAAAGCAGCTTGCAGAAGCAGCAGCAGCTCTGCAGTCTTTCTAGGCCCAACTTTAATGGCCTCATATGAGATTTGCAAACAGGTTGCCTGAAGTGATGCTGCGGTTAATGCGTACACCCACCTTGTCCCAAATACATCAAATATGGCTGCTGTTTGAAAACTAGTGGCATCTCACAGACACCCACAAGGTGTTTTTTGGTGTGACTGTGATACCAAACTAGATTGTGGCAATAGTGAGATGGCGCTTACTACCAACTTGGCACGTATGGATGCTTGCAAGGGAACCAGTGAGTGAAAGGAGGAGTAAAAATACTGCAACTGCTACCTTTTAGCCTCCTGGTAGTTTGACCTGTGGTATGAATGTGAACATTCTAGGTCACCTCATTGAGTTATCGCATTCACAAGATTTACAGAAAACTTGCCCTTCTACCTTCTACGTGAGGTTGAGGTCACTGAGATTCAAACTTATATGAGATTTTTCGTGGATGCCCGTGTGGTATGAATTGAAAATCCTACGTCGACTTGTTCTCAAGTTACGCATTCACAAACTTGGGTGTCCACTCCACTGCAGTGGGCAGCGACGACAATACCCCATCGACCTTTTATGGCTAACGGGGTAAAAAGCATTTGAGAATGAAACGAAGCATATACAAACTCCAAACAAGGACACAACCCTCAGTCTCCTTGATGTCAAAGCTCTCAGCCAAATCTTCAACTTCCAAATGTGGACTTTAAAGACGACCCTTGGAGTCAAGGCCCCGACACCCAGGGGCATCATTTACACCAGCAACATGTAACAGGACTGGCAGTTCTTCATGCCTGGAGATGAGAACACCTTAGAACGAGCCCTGAATGTTATAAACAAATCAGCCCGTTTGCAGAGTAATTCCACTTCAAGCTTTTAACGTCTTTTGATGAAACAACAATTTTTATGCCATCCCTAAAGGAAGTTTTTGACACTGACACAGCAGGAAAATAAATAAACTCATCAAATATAAAGCAGCAAGCTTTACTTATACAAATGCAGAATATGGTTGCCACACAAGGCACGTCTGCATTGCCTTTAGCTTTTATTAGCGATGCTGCTTAATAACTAGCCATTTGGTTGAATTACGTAGACCCATTTAGGTAGCTGTAAAAGCAGTTTGCCAATCAGAACCTGGCATTTGAAGCAGATCCTGGCTCCAAAAAGGCCATTTGATTTTGGTGTCCATCCTCTAGATGCATTAATCAAAATGAACCAACAAAGCAGCCTAAAGCAGGATTTAATTGCTGTGTGTACAGGTCTCAGAAATCAGCACGACTGCATTAATGACGATGAACTAAGCGCACGTTCACTGGCTTCTCAGGCCACGAGTCACTTTTATAGCAGTACTTGCAAAAGATGACTCAGATGTAGGTAGAAGTTATTTTCCTTGGTTTGGGTTCGTCTGCTCCAGTAGAGAAGGACGACTGAAATAAAAAAAAGACACGGCGCTTTCCAGCTCTGCTTTCATGTGTCACTGATTGACCTCAATGGGTAAATCTCCCGTTCCCATCTTTTCACAATTTTTGTTTGCAGCCATTGCCGAGCAACCTCACTCATCGGCCTAATCTCAAAAAATCAGATTTCCTCGTGTTCCTGAAACACCTGGGTTTGTGCTTTTGCAGGGAATAATATGGCGTCTTGCAGTGCAGGTTGCTGTTCTTATTGTTATTTATAACCCTAAATTGGGTCAGGCCATAACAACATATCTTATTTGTATTCCCACAGCGACAAAGGAGCTGTTTGTGAGAGACAGCAAAAGAAGGTCCCGCGAAGCCAAGAGGAACAGCATTGCCAGCGTCCACTCAAAAACTGAGCAAACCACCGGGAAGAGTGGCAAGTCCTTCAAATTTATCACAGATTATTTTTTTTAAATTAGGCAAACATAGATTTATTAGCAATATTTCAAATTTAAGAGTTTTAAAAGCTCATTAAATGAACTGCACTTCCTGTTTAAATCTTGGTCTTTTTTTTGTTTCTCATCTAGAAAAGTTCACAAGTAAAGTTGAAGGTAAATACTCGTAAATACTTGATCTTTACAACTATTATTTTTTTCACACGACATCCTTTGTTCCTCAGTTATTAATTTGATTTAGTTTGGCTTCAGTTTGATTGTTTCCCCTCAGGTGAGACAGCATAATACCAAGAAAAACTCACTTTCAAGCAGGCTTCCCTTTCACTACACATTATCTCACCTGTCTTTCACCCCTTAAATGTGTGACTTGCATCACAAAACTGGCCTTTGATTCAAGATTTTTTGTAAATTTTCACAGTGAATCCTGTAAAAAATAGAAAAGTGCTTCTTAATAATGAAAATATGTAAAACAAAAGGTGTCCACGGCCTGTGTTTGTCTGTGTTTTCCTTTTGAGTCACGCCCAGATACATGAAATGAGTAAAATTGCCACTTTGAGGAATGAGCTAGTGCTGCTGGCCAGTTTAACACTTAAGTTATATTTGATCAGCCCATTAGTGGTGCTGAAAAGCCTGCTCAGCAGATCTTTTACATAGGCATAGATGATAAATAATGCTGAAGGTTAACGTCTATTCCAGACATAAGGAAGAGCCCCAGTGACAGCGGGAGGGGATCCGCGGTCATCACCGGATGGAAGCTGATCAGACAGCAGTTCCTGGCGCTCTTTATTAAGCGCTTCCACCACGCCCGAAGGAGCCGCAAAGGACTCATTGCCCAGGTAATGGCCTCAGTCTGTCATATTGATGGATTGAAGGGTTATGCTAGTAGGGTTGCATGGGAGGATCAAGGTAGGATTGCGCAAAATACATGTTAGCTTTCAAAATCAGTTAATGGCATACGTGATAGAGTGAGCTCATTTAAAACCTGGATGGAAGACTCATCCATCTTGATGGAGTCAATAGTTATGGGGTTTAAAATGTTGGGAGAGAAATCGAAACTGACGGCGGAATATGAGCGTTGAAAAATGTGAACGGCGGCGTCCAGGATGATGTAGCGTCGTGTCAGTAAAGTGCATGGCCGATGATCATCTCTATCTCCCCGACGGCACACGTGGGTGTACCAAAAGCACGCCCAGAGGACAAAAGTCAGGCTGCGATTGGTGCTGTGGAGGAGGTTTGAGTGTTTGGATCCAATCAGTCAGTTTCTGTAACTGGAAAAGTCAATATCCGAGTCCAGGTATATATTTTTCAGTCTCAGCGTCGCACTTTGAAAGAACAGCACGTCTGCAGGCAGGAAGCCGTGAATCCGTTTGTGTGCTGGCTTCACTTAGCGCCATCAGTTTCACCTGATCGCCCTGATTGGCACCAGAAAGCCAAAGTGACACCCATGATTTGTTTTTCCTTCATTCCACTGCGTGCTAATCATGTGTTTTCATTAGCCACGTATTAAATGCGATCTCATAACAATTACACAGACGACAGATTGCCGTTAGCTTATTAAGTGTATGTCTATATTATTTTGCTCCTCATAAACATAATTTCAGAAGTCAAAACCAATAAGCAGACGTAATTTAAACAAGTCAAAACCAATTTCAGTAAACAGCAGTTTTCCAGGTACTTCATTGATTATTTTCTCAACTTGTAAAAAGTGTGTTTTGACCTAAAGTGTGCTTGCGCTCACACGCGCGCACAAACTCCTTGCGTACGTAGACGTCGTGCCGTTGCATCATATGTGACAGCAGCCGTTGTGAGGAACTAACCGTAGCTGAAAACTAAAGCCTGCAGCTCATCCTTTCCTGTGTGAGAGGAAGGAGGAGAGAGGAGGAGAGCGAGCAGTGTTTCACCTTTCCGAGGTGCGGGCTCTTCTTGTAATTTGCTGCAGTACCAGCCCCCCATTAGTCACTGTCAATCTCGGACGTCCCTCTTTAGTGGGGACGCAGAGCAGGAATAGAAGGATAAGTGTGTGAAAGCGGATGTACAAGGGAGCACATTGTCTGCAAGGGCACACCTCACGGCGCTTCCTCTTTATTCATTTGGTTAAAGGGTTTCTTCCCCCCCACCCCCGCCCTGTCATGTCAACAGCTCCCATTGTCAGCAGATATGATTGTGTAGTGAGGTAATCTGCTCCAATACAAATGGTTAGGGGAATACAAAAGAGATTACGGTGAGAAACACAAAAGGAGTGATTTATGGGGCTGGAAGTTGGGGACGGGTGAGTCTTGGCAGTGTCAGGATCGGGCAGAGGCGGTTATTGGTTACGTTGTGGCGCCGAGGACTTGAAGGCTTCTCGTGTTTGAGGCTCACTCTGAACTGAACTGACTGCAACTCCCCATTTAAGCACTAACAGGAAAATAGTTGATAAAGTATTAACTTGTTCAGTTTAACTGTGTTTTTCTTTTCGTTTAAAGTTGTGGATATCAACTTTTATTAGCAATAACAAGCACTTTAGTGTGCTAATCTTATACTGGGGCTTGAGCTTGGTGCAGTTCATACCCTTTATTTAATGTTCTTCTGATTCGCAGCCCCTCTAAAACAGAAGACTTGAAGAGTATGTAGGACACAAAAGTAGAAAAACAACAGTCTAAAACTGCACATTTACAGCAGCACAAAGCTTTCAGTCCACAAAGATTACATGTAAATACACTGATTTACATCATCTGACGCTTCAGCCATGTGTTAATATGAATATCCACCACTGTTTATATGTATATAGACTCATTGGCTTTATTAGGTGTATCTGTTCAGCTGCTTGTTGATGCAACATTAATATTAAGCCGATCACATGGCAGCAACTCAGTACGTTTAGGCATGCAGACGTGTTTAAGCCGACCTTCTGAAGTTCAAACTCAACTTTAGAAGGAGGTGCTTTAAGTGACTTTGAAGGTGGCGTGGTCGTCGTGGGTGCCAAACGGACTGGTCTGAGTAGTTCAGAAACTTTCAGAAACTGCGGAGCACAAAACCATCTCTGGAGTTTACAGAGAATGTTCTGAAAAAGAGAAGTGAGCTGCGGATCCATGGGAGAAAATGCCTCGTTGATGCCGGAGGTCAGAAGAAAATCAGACTGATTTAAACCGAGCAGTCAATGCAACAGCCGCTTGTTACAACCAAGGTATGCAGAAGAGCATCTCTGAGCCTTTAAGCAGATGGCTACAGCAACAGAAGACCACACAACGGGTGACACTAATGTCAGCTAAGAACAGAAAACTGAGGCTACAGTTTACAGTTAATAGAAGGCTGGAAAGACGCTCTATCTGCTTTTGATTACCACTGCGAGATAAATAAATAAACACAAAAGCATGGATCCGTTCTGTCTTGTATCAATGGTTCAGGTGCCGATCTTCTGACGGATACTTCCAGCAGGTAAAGCCTAACCATCTCCATCTGGATTCCTAAACATGACAATGAGTTCACTGCACTCAAATGACCTCCACAGTCGCCAGCTCTCCCTCCAACAGAGCACCTTTGGGATGCCCTGAAATGTGAGATTGACATCGCAGATTTGCAGCAACTGTGCGACGCTTTCATGTCAACGTGGACCAAAATCTCTGAGGAGTGTTTCCAGCACCTTGTTGAATGTTCGCCAAATGTCTAACCCTGTACTAGCAAGGTGTACCTAATAAAGTTACTGTATACCATGGAAAACAAGGAAAAACATAATATCCGTCTTTAAGACTACAGAAAAATATTCAATGAGCTGCTATTATCCACTTTAATGCAAGCTGTGGCATTAAATTTATTATTCATCAGTGTAATTGGATTGACACGAATGGTTGTGTTGTAATGAGGCTTTTGACTTTGCTGCAAAAAGAAACACACATACAACACAACACATCTTATTCATGTTGTGTTTTTACCCATTTTGCATATAATCCCATCCTCTACTTTAAATCCCCTCCAAACTTGAGAATGCGATAAACTCATGCATTGTTCATGTGAGTGCTTTGGCTTTGTGAGCATAATGACTTCTCCCTGTTTTTTGCCGATTTCTCTCAATGGAAGAAGTGCCAGCTGTCACCTGCAATTACTGCCGAGAGAGGGAGGGAGAGCGAGGGAGCAACAGAACAAGAATAGTTCCTTCTCTCTGCGGTCTGCCATTAAGCTTTTCAGTCTCATTGCTGCTCTTTATCTTCCCTCCAAGCACATTTCCGTGGCCATGGCTCCATGTAGTAAATTCAGGATTTCAATTGTAGCATCTTGAATTGGCCTTGCAAATTGCATGCCCCGCAATTAATCAAGTGTGTGCAAACCTCCCCTTTGCTGCGGAGCGCACCCCGACCTATGAATGATTAAACAGTAAAGATATCCCGCACTTTTTCCCCCCCACACAGACCTTTTCGTCAGCTCTAACAATATAATGAAAAGCAAATTACATGATGAAGAAAAGAGGATTTGGAGGGTGGTGGGTGGGGGGGTAGTATTGTTGCAGCGTCTGTTTTTTTTTTAAAAACACAGACACACACACACACACACACACACACACACACACACACACACACACACACACACACACACACACACACACACCCTCAAGACAAGAGAATTGCGAGAAACTAATTACATCAGAGTGGCCAGATGATGGTGGCAGTGTTGGAAGTGTTTAATCAAACTCATAAAGCATGGAGAAGTGCCCAAACAAGTTGGCGGGGAGCATATTAATATGCATACATTATTGCGTCGGTGCCCCGCCGCTGTAGATCGCATCAGTCCGGACCACGCGCCACGTGGAATGTAATAACAGCGCGGCGGCTCGGTGGAGGCGCGGCAGTGAAATCGATCTCTCGTCGACCGTTCCGAGTGCATAAAACGCTCGCCTGGGTCGCACGTGCATCCTAAAACGATGCATAATAATGATTGTTTGTATTTGTTTAAAAGGAACGTGGCTCCGATTCCGTCCACCCGCTGCCTGCTGTGACGTTATATTGGCGATAAAATGAATCCAACTCGCTTCCTGCATCTGTGCAGGAACTGTGCAGCACATCCATGATTAAATGGAACTTCAAGGCTTAAAATTTAAAAAAAAAAGAGGAAGCATGAAGGATTTGTGTTTCTGATTTTGCTCGAGAAACTTTGACGAGTAGTAAAACTGTTTCAGTTTCGTTACTTTCTCCTTTTTTTATCTGCTGCAATTATTTCCCTAGACTTCAGCGAAATCTGTTTTAATTGATTTCTGTTACATTTTGCTTCAAAAGAGCTTCAGATGTAAGATAAATGTCTGGGGCAGAGCAGGAACTGTTAA
The DNA here is from genome assembly GCF_056152115.1 of Neolamprologus brichardi. NCBI lineage: Eukaryota > Metazoa > Chordata > Actinopteri > Cichliformes > Cichlidae > Neolamprologus > Neolamprologus brichardi. Next base: position 37,692,110 of record NC_142106.1, on the reverse strand, counting down.
AAGGAAAACAAAGAAAGTCGTTTTTTTGACTGTTAAATTTGTCACCATCCTCCTAGGTGGTCTTGCCTGCTTTTTTTGTCTGCCTGTCTCTGATCTTCTCCCTCATCGTCCCGCCGTTCACCGAATTTCCACCCCTGGAGCTCCAGCCCTGGATGTATGGCCTGCCTCAAACCACCTTCTATAGGTAACGTGTTTAAGATGTAGTAATGATTTGTGGTTTTTCTTCAGGTATCAGTTAAAATGGCGTTTTAATCGAGTTCACCCCAGATTCTAATTTAGATTTGAGCCTTAACAACAACTTGTGATTTATTTTAGATTTTTTTTTTAAGTTTAGGAGATACTGCTGCTGAATGATGTCATACAACAGTAACATCAGTAAGGTTATTGCCGTTTCATGAAACCGAACCAACGTGATTTTCACAGCGAAGGAATCTTCTAACAAATGATCTGTACTGTTATCAGAGGCAGATGGGGTCTGAATAATTTAAGGGAGCAGTGGGTAGTTGTAATAGCAGACATGGTTGAGTAGATAAACAAGACACTGCAACTGTGTAGGAAAGTTCAATTTCAAAGATGGAAAAATCAAAGCACAAAAAATACAAAAATGTTACAGAAACAGGCCTCGCCGTTTTATTTCTGAGAGATGATCTCGCCAAGGACGTCGATCTGGACACCGCCCGTCCTCGGCTGCCGTTCAGCATCATTGCAAATGAATGGAAAAGCTTGTGACAAGGCCCGGCTCCAGTGGACTTTGAAAGCACTTCAGGAGGCGCGTGCGGCGCGCTGATATGCACCACTGTAAATCACTCCATCTAATATTGCTGTTTTGGTGTTGTTACCACAGCGCCCATTGTAAGCGGATCGTGTAAATGGACTGGTGCTTATATAGAGCTTCTCCTCTAATTGAGCTCTCAAAGCACATTTCATTACAAGCCCCATTCACCAAATCACACACACACAGATCCATACGGTGCTCTATGGCCCCAGCACCTGGACTGAGCCGGGTGACTCGGGTTAGATGGCCTCTAATAACTCCTGAGCCACAGCCGCCTACGGTGATGTCATAGCTTTGCAGCTTTGGGGAAGGAGGATGGAAAATAATTGCAGAAATATTTTTGGAAGTCAGGTGAGGTGAAGTGAAAAGTAAATGTTGCCTTTGGACTTAATTTACCATTTTTTGTCTTTTATTATTATTATTCTCTCCACTTTACAGCTTTTCTTTTGTTAGTTTTAGGCAACAGTAATACTTAAATTATGGAACAACCCATGCTTTTGAATAGATTTGTTAGAAAAGCCTGAAGGCGTACTGAAGTATTTCTCCAATTTTCTTTTCCCCCCGACCGAGCCTCAAGGATGATGATGATGGTAGCGGTGATGAACTGGTATGGATTTTATAGTTAAATACCTCCACGTTCACACCAGTAAAGTCAAAATTGCTGTAACATGACCCTTTCGATGTAACAACTGCAACAATTTAATCAACATTTGCAGCTTCTGTCAAGGCCAGCGAACTACTCTTAATTCATCCCGCGCTCCTGTAACAAAGAGGTGTTTGTTAGTTATTCAGCCTACAGGTGTTTCCCACTGAGGCACTTTGCGGAAATTCGCTCAGAGGATATCGAGGCATAATAGGTAATAAGTGTTGCCTCGTGAGAAAGTTGCTCGTTCAAGACAGAAACAAAACTGTTGGTCGGAGTGAAGATATGATGTAATATAGAGACGGCATTCTAGTCATCTAGATCATAAACTTTAGATTTTAGTTCTGTTTTATTTCCGTCACCACTAACTGAAACATTTTAATGCTCTTTTGCAGCAGAATTTTATGGTTGCTTTCATAACACTTTATGTAATTACAAATGACACTTCCTGCAGATTCAGTTTATATGACTTACTTTACCCTCCTGCATCAGTTTACTCTGCTACGTTTTGTGCTTTGTGCTGCTATTAAGTAGACGCACGTCTTTCTTTAGACCTCAGTTTTGGCATCACATGCTGGACAGGTTAAATATATAAACAGGCATTTTTTTTTGATGATTTCTGATGAGGTGGGGTAAACTCTGGACAGATCAACAATTTGTATAGAGAGACACACAAGACACACTCACAATCACACCTACAGCCAATTTTATGTCGCCTGTTAACCAACATGCACATCTGTGGACTGTGGGAGGAAGCTGGAGCACCTGGAGTGATTTCACTCAGGCACAGGGAGACCAGGGAAACTCCACATGGAAAGGCCCTGGCAGACTGGTGGGCTGTGAGGAGAAACAGCTAACCCTTTTTCTAGTTTTCATGTGACCTGTCCAGGATGTACCCCAAGTGGATAGATGGATGGAGTCACCAGAGTCTTCTTAAAACTTAAAACTGACGGCATTGTTACCAGCAGCCCTAGAACTTGTCACCGCACTGAGAGCTGCTAATAAGTCATTTAAAAAGTCTTTTAAAATGTACAGTGAGGTTTTAGGTGATTCTCACATACACGAAAAGCCATTTAAAAAGTGCAACTGAACCATTTATTCTTTTTTTTTGTTTTTTGCCTTTGCCAAAATGCAGTGCTGTCTCTCTCCGTGGTCCTGAAACAGACCTAAGTGTGAGTCTCGCTCTGTCCGTGGTGCTAATTCATTCAAGTCTCTTTCCACAGTGCTGAAATCCAAAACATGCTGTATAAAATAAAAAACAAAAACAAAACATGATTTAAATGTGAAGTGACTTTTTTATTTTTAAATATATGCTCATTTAAAATTTTAACAGTTGGGACATTTGCTCTGTGGACCAACAGGTTTTTTTTTTCTATTCTGTGTCGTCACGTGGCCTTCATTTGACTTTCTGCAGTTATCTTCAGTTCATCTATGCTGTGTCATTTTGACTAGATAAACTCTTCATTAGTTCCGCTGTTTCTGTGTGTATGCACAAGTCTTCGTTTTACAACCGTCCAATAGTTTTATTATCTTTAATAACATGGTAACCCAGCCATTGTTAATAGCAAAACAGATGGCTGCACATAATCCATTTTTACAATCGGACCACTTCAATCGCGCTCGCTGGTGGCCAAGAAAATGACCGCGTGACCTTCACGGAGACGCCTCTAAATGAGACAATGAACACTGTATTAATCCAAACGGTTGGCCGGGCTGTGGCTACAGCTGGCAGGAAGCCATCGCTGTGGTCTCTATGAAACACTGTGTTTTAACTCCCACAGTACCCTTAAGATAAAGGGCAGCGTGTGTGTGGTTAGTAATGAGAACAGGACTGGAATGTGAAGACTGTTTAACTGAGGCCGGGCTCAGATATGTACAGGACACTGGGATAATTATGAAAGGCTTTGAGGAGCCCGTACACAGAATCTCGATCAGGGTCATATCGGCTCGTGCTTGCACTGAGCTCGGGCTATAGACATCATCGCTTTACAGTCGATAATGTTTAAATAAATGATGTCAAAGAAGTTTTGACTCTCTGGCCGAAAAACAGAGTTGGTAAACTCTGAGATTTTTCTCTCATTCTCAGTTAAGATAACTCCAGCAGCACCGAGCATTGCTATTCAGCGTTTCAACACATCGAATCCTCGAGGCAGCGTGTTTCATTTCCTCTCAGGAGTTCTTGAATGTAAAAATTTGTTTGGCATTAATGGTCACTCCAATCTTCTCTTCTTTGTCAATATGGAAAATGAATTAGACAGCACTCTAAATGTCCCAATCAAGTGCTGCAGGAGACGATAGACAGGACTTCTAAAACAAATATCTATAGAACCTCAGATACTGTTTTTTCTGATTGAACTAGCTCTGAAGTTTCACTTGATTTAACAGATTTATAACAGTCATGTTGTTTTGGACTGGTAGAACAGTCCAAAACATACACAAAACTATTAACAATAAATTGTTATTAATTATGACATACAAAAACTAATGTAATGGTTTTATCTCATGCCTAAATAAAACAAATCCCAGATGCCTGGGACTGTCTGGGGGTTTCATTTTGGCAATACACTGGTGGAACGTGTGTGATGATGATAGCTAAGACTCCCTGCTTCCTGCTCTTTACTCTGTGGAAGTGGGAAGATGCTCATTTAACAAGAAATACCTTGAGAATACACAACCGGCGATTAGACTGCCAGTTATAGAGTGAGGAGCTTGGTCTCAGAGTAGAGTCGCTACTCCTCCACACTGAAAGAAGCCAATTGAGGTGGTTTGGGTATAGACCGCTGTCGCCATGACCTGGACTAGATAAGAGTCAGAAAAAGGATGGATGGATGGACACCGACATGGCATGAATTAACACTTCCCCTGCTAGAGTAAAAGTGTTGACCCATCCTTCATTATTTGTATTTTGCTTCCAAAAAGTTGGGTTTTAAAAAGAATTTTGTCGTCACTGACCTCTAAATCACCAACACGTTGTTACTCCCAAAGCGTAACATTTTACGCTCGTTGACAAATCGTCAACATATTACGTTTTCGGCTACTCACCACGTTCCTAAATGACGACCTCGGAAAAATGAGGAAATATGAGAACCGTCTGGACTCAATCTACACATGTTCGCTTTTTCTTCAAATCGCTTACAAACACGCTATTTAACGTCATCAAAGTCCTCGTTTAGGTCAGGAATAAGGTTATGTTTAGGGCTGGAATACAGGGCTGGAACGTCTATTACTGCAGGAGTGTCATTGCACTGGATTTCAGCCATAACCCGCCACGTACCATAAGAACGCCGATGGTCTCCTTTCGCGTACCTCAGGAACGCCGTGGGACGTGACAAAACGTCGGCATGTTATGCCTCGGGAGTGAGAACGGGCTGAAATCACACAAGCATTAAAAAAAGAGCCGAACCGAACAGCAAAGAACAAATTTTAAACTGCATCTTTAGGGACTTTTTTTTTTTTTACCATCAGCCTGTCACAAAAACACTGTTTATTTCTGAATGTGTTTCCTTATAACGAGCAGATTTTCAGTTGTGATTTGTGCACAGTTTGGCCTAAAAGGGACATTAAAACAGTCTTTAAATTTTACTTTACCCGTAGACACCCTGTTCTCATGTTTCCCATTATGCAGCGATTCTGCCACAACAGGCCATTGTCCAAGTTCATTCTCTTTCATATTGCCTATTTAATTCTTGTTTGTCTGTTTTATTGACATTGTGACAGACTGGCTGGCGCTCATGGATTAAATTGCTATGTGGACCTTCTGTGAGAGATTAAACTGAAATATTTAATGAGGAATTTTTCATTATTTTATGTTGAATTTTACAGCAACGATGGGCCAGGAAATACGGAGGTGTCCCAGGTGGTGGAAAGCTTGTTGAACAAGCCTGGCTTTGGGACACGCTGCATGAAAGGAGACCCTATACCGTAAGTAGGCTGGGTATACACGAGTCGCAAATTAAGAATCCGGCCAAACATCAAAACCAAATGATACTGACAGAGTCTGAATCTTTGCAAGCTGTGTATGTTTGGTGAGTTGTTATGCATGCGTGTATGAGCCTGTTTCCGACAAATCCAGCAGCAGGCATGGAGCTAGGAAAAAAAAGTGCTTGGCAGGATTTTGAAAACCAATTTGTAAAAACAAATTTGATCAATAAATAATGAGCTTTCTCCGCAGTCTTGATCAGGATAAGCTGAATAATGAATACCTGTTTAAACCTATGAGATGGAAATATTAAAGCGTTCGGAGTCCTCGGAAGTTCTTGTTTACGGCAGCCGCTCTGAATGGCCTGTTGTGCATGCATTATTAAAACACAAACTGTAATCTTTTAATTAATGGTTATTTTCCAGGAGTCTTAAAAATACAAAGCTGTATTAAAACGATGATGAAGCTTTGCTACTGTTATGATTTATCCCCCAAACACCACCAGTGTTTAAGAAAAAGTGGAAATAAGGCATACAGTGATGGATGTAGGTGACAGGGGTGATCGGTTGCCGGTGAAATATTCATGTTCATTTTCCTGCAGGAATCTACCTTGTTCCTCCACGGGGTCTGATTGGTTCACTCCCTCCGTGGATCAGTCAGTCGCTGACATCTTTCTGAATGGAAACTGGAGCATGTCTAACCCCTCCCCCGGCTGCGAGTGCAGCACTCCTAAACGGACAATGATGTTGCCCGACTGCCCGCCCGGTGCGGGCGGCCTTCCTCCGCCACAGGTTAGTGTCCGACTCCAGAAAACGTGTCTGTCTGTGGTGCAGTGGGTGGATCGGTCCGTACTGTATGTTATAGATTTATGAGATCGATCATGTGCAACAGTGAATGTGTCAGTATCTCTCTGAGGTCTGTTGAGCGAGACATGGAGTCGCTGCTTATTCAGGGGCCACTGTACCCAGCTGGATGTGTAGCGTTCTTTCCCCCTTTTTGGTAAAATGCATACATTTACTGAATGTGTGTCATGGAGGGATAAACTGCAGTAAGAGAGCGGAGTGGTCTAAATGTAAAAAAATAAAAAATAACTCAGTGACACAACAGTACAATAAAAATGCTTATCATGGAAGCTTTTGGCTTGCAGTCTGAAAGTCCCAGTCAGCATCATTTTGATTTGAGAACGTAAAGGTACTTACTAACAAGGAATTTGCATTGCATTGCAAAATGTAAATCAGCCTTTTGTGCTGCTTCCCTTTTTGTGAACTAGCGAGCATGCATGAAAATGGGGCCAAAATTGATTCTACTGAAAATATACCGACTTGGCCATTGCAAGTGATTCAGCTTGTTCCACACACCTGTTAAAATTCTCTTTAAATAAACCCATAATGTGTCCTTTCAGATATACCCCAACTTTGCTACCTTGTAGAGTCCCTTAGGACATTTCATAGCATGCAGTTCCCGAATAGAATCTGCAAAGGACCTCACCTTTTCTGCTCAAACCCCAAAGTCCTGAGCACTTTGACTCTACACGTCAATCCGGTCGTTAAGTGATGACGTGACGTGGCCTTCAGACAACAATTCTGACGGCTAAAGAACCAAATGGGACAGGCAAAAAAAAAAAAAAAAAAAAGTGATAACGTGACGAATCCTACTTCCGGGCCTAAAGTAGTCTGTGTTTAATATGGCTTTTGTGTTGTTAACATGTTTAATGTTTTGTATTTTCTTCTATTTAATCTCAAAAAGCTCCTAAAACAGTCAGTGATCACTGTTGACCTCCCTCGGCTTTTATTACCGCTAATCATTTATTTAAGCTCAGTTTTTAAAACCTTAGGATGTAACTACAGTCCAGCCCATGCAGCAGTATATGAATGACTAACCTCGTATTGTGGATGGATTATCTCAGTTGTTCTCCTGGGCTGAAGTTTGGTCCTTTTACAGCATCCTGCCATGCGATTACATTTGTTCCTGACCACCGAGAACACTCACGTTAACTTTTATCGAGTGGAAAAAAGTTAGCTTGTTTATATTATGCTAACATAGCTGTGTCGCTAGCGGTCACGTAGCACATCATTATATAGCAGCTAGCCAAACTTCAGTAACCCTACAAACGTCACTGCTGTTTAGTTTTCTGTCTTCATTTATGTTGGAAGTGATAACAGAGCTGTACGTTTTAATTTGTTTCCAAAACCCCGCAGTCAGGACATGCTATATTGTATTTAGATAGAAGGTAGCGAGCTAACTTCCTGCTAACTTCTAACTCCGTTAAATGTCATAAATTTCGTTTTCATGGATGCCTGGATGTTAAACTCAATTGTTACACCTGGTAGAGCAGAACGCTGATCATTTTATTAAAGATGAAAGACTTTAGACAGTTTTTCAACTCTCAGTAATGCCATAGTGATCGTTTGATATATGGACCTGCAGCGGAGTTTAGGCCCAGACATGGCTAGTGACGTCAGACTTTACGACCGGATAGCAATACTCTATGGACCATAACTTTAACACTACACATGGCAGCTGGGGCAAATGTTGCATGGACCTGACCTGAAGGGGTTTGATCCAGGCTGGGATCGATTGACAAGTTAGAGACACAGCATCATTGTCTACCAGCTGCCACCTGCTGACTGAACCAATCACGGCACAGAGTGAAAGCAATGTCTCATTTGGAGCTAAATGATTTGCACTGCTGTCTCCCAATGATAATGAGAAATCTAAGCTTGACAGAGAATGGCTGGAGAAGCTGTCACTGCACTCCAATGTCATTTTATTAGAGATGGCTTTGTCTGTTTGCTCAGGCTTTGTGGCATGTGCCTGCATTTTAAGAGATTAGAATTTGAATGGCTCATGGCTAACCCTGGCTAAATCTGCCAATATTTTCTTCCTCTTGGAGACTTATGACGGTTGAGAATTTGTTTGTAGTAGTTTACCCTAGATAGAGGGTGGAAATGAGCAGGGGAGTGTTGATTGCTAATGCCTGAGGTTTGGCTTTGAAGTATTACAATTACAGAAGCTAATTCACAGTTTTACATTTGGATCTTTATTTCTAGACGTGGAGGTCTGTGCTGATTAGTCCTGCAAGGCTGAGTGTCTGCATATTGTTATTATTATTTTAATTTCTCCCAGTTTTGCATGGGCTTGTGTTAGCCCAGTGACAATGACATGCTACTTCTGGATGCTGGATAATACTTTGGTGAGTGGGCAGCTCAGTAATTACTGTTTTTCCCCTGAAAGTGTGAAGGTAAGCCAGCAGATGCCAACTTCCCATGGCATCCACGTTGATCGTGACATCATATTTTTTTATTCTACAATTTTCAAACACTGTTGATCAAAATGTCTTTAACGCAAACACCAGAAATAACTCATGTTGGTGAGCTAGCTCAGGTAGCCTCACAGATTTCTTCCTGTTAAAAGGGAGTTTTTCCTTCCCGCTGTCACCAAAGCACTTGTTTTGATAGATTATTTGATTGTTGGGGTTTTCTCTGTTTTCTTTGTGTGATAATGGAGTCTTTACCACGCAATATAAAACACTTAGGGAAGTTTTGTTGTGATTCGTTGCTATATAAATAACATTTAGTTGAATTGAAGTGAACTGAGAGAAACAAAACAGTAAGTTTACTCAGTGAGGTTTAAGGTGTCAACTTCTGTGGGTTAGGTTTTAAACAGCAATTGCAATATCAGTTTTTCAAAGCACTTATAGCCTTGGTTCAGTGAGGAGAAAAATTGCAATACTAATTGAGGCACATGAACTGAAATGGCTTAATTTGATAATTGCTGTGACATTTCCTCTTAAACCTTTGATGCATTTGGAGATGTCATATTGGAAGTGCTAAGAGAAAAAAGTAAAAAAAAAAGGGTAAAACCGCAAAGTCGATAACCTCCAACAAGCACGACATTAAATGATATTCTCTAAAACTACTGGGCTCATTTGCCGCTCATTTATTCCCCTACCTTATTCCTTTCACTCCCCCTATATACAGCACCACTCTGCAATCAGCGCACTTTCACACTCTGCATTGATCTGTAGTTCTTTGTTGAACTTGTGAGTCTCGCCGTGTGCTCCTTTCCACGACATGGCCCTCCAGGGCCATTTAAAAGGAGCACCTGTCCACGAATCATGCTAAAGGATGATCGCTGAGACAGTAAAACAAGAGTAGTGCCCTTTGTGTAACCTTTTCCCATCCCTGATGTTCTGTCTTAGCTCATGACAGCACTGTCAGGAGTCCCCCATTTGTTGAGGCGTTATTCTTGTCTTTGTATCCTCCCGATAGCCCCGCTAAGCTATGAAGGGCTTTCTTTCCCAAGCCTAATTTTTCATTTTTGCTCTTTTTCCCTTATCTCCATGTGCTTCTCAATTTTCAAACAACCCCTGTCCTTTTTCTTGCTCCTACTTTGGTGCTCAACTGAATTTCTACTTTATCGTGTCGTACTGTAAGTGGCTGGTCGTTTTATTACACTTAGCCACAGTAAAAAGACCATTTGTGAAGGCCAGTTTTGGCCTGCATCTTGTTAAATCCACTTGCGTCATTTCTCATTTATTTATAAAATCTAATTTGTTCCAATCCAGGTCCTGTAAATGGACTTTACTTTTTCCACGGAAACAACCTTGAGGATTTTAAGTTTTTATTTTACAATCTGCCACTAAAATTATTTTAAAGTTAGGATGAGAATAGAGCAGAAGGGGAAGAAGTAAAGATAGTGGAGAATCGGAGAACGATAGAAAAGAGAAACCCATTAGATGTGCATCCCTCTAGCACAGTAGCACCACCAATGGCAAAAATGACACAAAGGCCTGTAATTTCCAGATGTCCAAATTGTACGACTATACTTATCCGGTCGTTAAGTCTGACGTCACTAGCCGTGTCTGGGCCTAAACTCCGCTGCAGGTCCATATATCAAACGATCACTATGGCATTACTGAGAGTTGAAAAACTGTCTAAAGCCTTTCATCTTTAATAAAATGATCAGCGTTCTGCTCTACCAGGTGTAACAATTGAGTTTAACATCCAGGCATCCATGAAAATGGAATTTATGACATTTAACGGAGTTAGAAGTTAGCAGGAAGTTAGCTCGCTAGCTTCTATCTAAATACAATATAGCATGTCCTGACTGCGGGGTTTTGGAAACAAATTCAAACGTACAGCTCTGTTATCACTTCCAACATAAATGAAGACAGAAAACTAAACAGCAGTGACGTTTGTAGGGTTACTGAAGTTTGGCTAGCTGGTATATAATGATGTGCTACGTGACCGCTAGCGACACAGCTATGTTAGCATAATATAAACAAGCTAACTTTTTTCCACTCGATAAAAGTTAACGTGAGTGTTCTCGGTGGTCAGGAACAAATGTAATCGCGTGGCAGGATGCTGTAAAAGGACCAAACTTCAGCCAGGAGAACAACTGAGATAATCCATCCACAATACGAGGTTAGTCATTCATATACTGCTGCATGGGCTGGGCTGTAGTTACATCCTAAGGTTTTAAAAACTGAGCTTAAATAAATGATTAGCGGTAATAAAAGCTGAGGGAGGTCAACCGTGATCACTGACTGTTTTAGGAGCTTTTTGAGATTAAATAGAAGAAAATACAAAATATTAAACATGTTAACAACACAAAAGCCATATTAAACGCAGACTATTTTAGGCCCAGAAGTAGGATTCGTTACGTCATCACTTAACGACCGGATAAACAAGCCATGGCTGTGTCATGGAAAAGAAATTGCAAGAGGAAGTTTAAAAAAATCTGACTGTGAGAGTCACAAACATGAGAAATCATGAAATGTAGAACAAGCCACAGTAGCAGTAATCACAGTGGCCAAACTAATCGACACCAAGGACATCCTAAAAAACATACAAACAGGTACCTCACACTCAGGCATAAGGGCATTCTGCAGAAAGTGAAATTACTTTCAGTTCACACAGCATGAAGGACACGGCGTATACAGACAGAAGATTAGACTTCGCTAAACATCATGAACAGCAGTCTGATTAGTATTGGGAGCACATTCTTTGGCCAGATGAAACCGTGATAAATTAGTGCAATGATGTGGTTCGCATGCTTTCACCTGGCCAGGACTTAGCGCAGTGAAATGCAAAATCCTGAAGTAAATCACAGAGATCAGTGTGTGGCGATAACTAGCTGCGTGCAAAACAAGCGCAGAGACTGTGGGGTGCATTCATCAGCCTCGCCCCCTGAAAAAGCAGCTCCCACTCAATCAACGATCTTTGCAGACTTCACTTAGACACGCGTGATTCTCCTCATATTGCATTTGTCTGCGATGCATCACGAATATGAATTTAACCAAACATTTGCCACCCACTTTCAGTTTCTGGCAATCAATTATTAGATAAGGCACGAGGGAATTAAAGTAAGATTGTGAGAGACAAGCCAGGAATATTTCCTAAACACAACCAAGCAGCGATTTCTACAGAAGTGAGTGAACAGTGAGCAAAAACTGCTTAAATAGTAGCTTTAGTTTCTTGGAAATTAGGAAGGTATTTTGCTGGGAAAATAGCTTCATTTAATTGTTAAACACTGCAGTTTAGTTTTTATACAGGATTGCAAAAAGGTCATAGACACTGTACACAAGTTTCTAATCAGGAAAAAAGGGAAACGTGTGACTTTGCTATCATGAAACGCAGAGATTGAGGAGCCAGAATGCAGACTGTGAAGACAGACTGAATTAACTAAAAGCAAACCTTTATTTAGGCATATGCAGATGATAAAACAAAACGAAGCCAAGAAGCAAACAAAAAAGCAGACAGGAACAGACACAACAAAGGACAAAGGCGAGACAGCACTATTATATACACACAGACAGAGTAATCAGGTAATTGAAAAGAGGAGGGTGATGAGACGAAGCTGAAAACAATCCAGACAATCAAGACAGGAGAAGAGAAGCAAACTAATGCTTTGGTCCCGATGCCTCGGAAATTGGACGTTGAAGCTCGGGAATGACGAAAGACACAGAGAACGTTAGAAAAAAAGGCATAGCAACACAACCTCTTCACGAGAAAGCAGTTGTCTACCTGGAAATTTGCACAATCCTCGTATCTCCCATCCTAAGATTTAGTGCTGTGGTCGAGGGTAAAAGTTACACATTAATTATTTAAAAAATAAAATGTTTGAATTGCAGGGGGGAAAAAGCTCGTTATGATGTAAACACAAATATAGTAAATTGTTAGTGAGTTTTTAGTTGTGTAAGAGCCGATATCCCACTGTTAAACCTGCACAGGTGCTTATCCACTTCTCTTGTATAGAACTGTGACCCCTAACCCTCGACACTTCGTTCTCCTACCTCTGAAGCCTCCCTGCTGTTAACTGCAAGTCTACCAGTGGGTCAAAACATAGGCTGTAGTGTTTGGTATACAGTGTAGTACATAAGGTCGTGACCACACTCTTAGTGTTACCTTCCACAGTGGTATCCGGTATGAGCATCATTTTTCACGTGGAGAATTGCCGCCTGTGACGATTTTTAATATCATCACAGATACAGAGATATCCGGACATATATAAACAATTGAACTTCTGCATATCACATCTTCGCTGCATCGTTTACCTGTTGACAGTAGCAGGTTGCACTAATTTAATGTTACTCCGAGGCATGGACCACCCGTGGAAGCCGAACACATCGTGAGGATGTGTTCCCTTTGACCGGAAAGCCTCCCATGTTGAATAAATCATGACAAAGCGTGCCGGCTTCACAGTACTTTTCTTTTTTATCTTTCATCCTGCCGAACCTCCGAATATGCCCTTGAGAAACTACAGAAAATACAAAAGAGAAAAAAGTGTGGACATGGCACCGCAGGAGGTAGTGTGAAATCATTGTTTCCATGGTAATGGCAGGCAACAGTAAGCCCTCTATCAATTCTAAGGTATTGACTCTCATTCGCTGGTGATATTTAACCTTCACAGATGAATAGGCCGTCATGTGTGCGGAGGAATTGATAAAGCCGCCACTTTCAATGTATTACGATTGATGTCTTTATCATTTGGAGGCTGGCCTAACTACGGCTTGTTTGCAAATTACTCTCCTTGGCCTCATCTATCAGGCTATTGAAGTAGGGCATTGGATGGAGGAAAAAAGGGATAATTCTGCATGGGAAATACAACTAGTATTGTGTAACTTTGCTTCTTGGTTTAAGAATTTGCTTAAAAACAAATGCCTTCAAGTGTTTGTTGAACTGAATTTATAATACAACCCCGGACTTCTCGCTCGTCTGTTCACTGAGGGTCGGCGAGTCCGCTGTATTTGCAGCATCTTATGTAGTAATTTATTCATGCGGTTCAGTGAAACAATAATGAATCTATAAACCTTACATATGAGGGCACGTTTTGTCTCTGACAACAGCTGTTGAAGGAATAAATCCAGTTAAGTGCTGATCAGCTCCAAACCCCACCAGGTCATCCTCAGCCAATGGCGAACGCGGCATACTGGCACATCCTTTCTCTGCGGGACCCTGCAGATTTGTCACTTTGACTCCAAGCGCACACAGATTCATTTTGGTGTAAAACGACCTGTCCATGGCCTCCTTCTCAGCAGAAAGCGAGAGATGCTCGAAAACAAAAGCAGAAAGGTCATTGACTCGTGAGGCGAGGCAAACGGAGGGTGAGGAAGTCCCTTTGTTGCAGCTAAACAGAAGGAAAAGGGATTTTAGATGAAATTCTTTCACCGGGCTTGTATGCTTGCAGCTCAGTCTTTCATGAGGGGCTTTTGGTTGTGGTTAGTAGGTGCCTGTTTGTAAGCCAGGACTGTTAGCTATTATCTAATGCTCCTGTTCAGCACAGTTTAAACTGATGTGATCCTATTCGACATAATCATGCAGGACAATGAGCATGTTGAGCTGAAAAACGTCGCTCAAAGTATGTGCTGTGACACGGGTACACGTGAGTATACAACTGGCCACCTGCCACTAGCAACACATCAGGCTATAATGAGCTGAAGGAGCTCACAACAATGTAGAAGTTTGTGTGTATGATGATTCAGCAATATATTGCTTCTCTTTGTGCTACCATGACGTTATGATTATTAATACATTTAAAGTAAACCAAAAGTTTAAAATATGCAGTGCTGTGCAAAAGCCAGACTTTTTTCCTTTTTGTGATTTTTTTTTTTTAAAGTCATTCAGCCTTTCTGAAAATCTTTCAGCGCTTTTCTTCGGACATTCTTTCCTTTCTCTCTCGTGTTCAGCCCAGTCTTTGTATTTGACCAATGGTATACCAGAATCAATTTTAAATAGTATCTTTAGGCACTTTGTTCCGAGCAGCCGCTTGCAAAAAATAAAAAAATCATTTGTTCCCATTTCGTTGAATCTACAAAAAAATGTCAAAGAGAGCACAGTTTGACAGATATAAAATTGTATTTTTGCACCAACAAGGTGATTCCCAAAGAGCTATTAAATGAAAAGTTGACATGTGTCCTTAAAAACTTGAGGAAATTGGAAAGGACAAAAGAAGAACTATCAAGCCTTAAAAAAATATAACTACAGCAGATGAAAATTATCTGAAAGTCACGTCCTTGAGAAATATGGGGAAAAATCCAGCAAAGACCTGACAGAGGATGTGAGAGATGCATCGTCCTCTTCAGTGGAGGGACAAAAGGGGCTGAAGTATGCCAGATTACACAGGAGCTTGATTGAAAATCATTGACTACAGTTTTTATGGAGTTCTGAATCCAAATGTGACATTCTTGAATCAAATCATTGATTGCGGCACCGTTAGCTAATGGTGTTAGCTGTGTTAGTTAGCACTAACTGTGTTAGTTAGCGGTGTTAGCTATTAGCCGTTAGCTATACGTTGAGTGTCTGTAGCCATCTGTAAAATGGCGCTTGGCGCTAACTGTGTTAGTTAGCGGTGTTAGCTATTAGCCATTAGCTATATGGTGAGTATCTACAGCCATCTGTAAAATGGCACCTAGCGCTTACTGTGTTAGTTAGCGGTGTTAGATATTAGCCGTTAGCTATACGGTGAGTGTCTACGGCCATCTTTAAAACACGGTGGAGGCTCTGTCATGGTTTGGGGCTCCATATTAGGGCTCCATATTAGGCAGTGGTATTGGAGATCGCCATGTCTTAAAGAAGTGGGACTTTGACCCACCATACAAAACATCTGGAAAGATTCGGATTGGCAACAGCTTCTTTTTTCAGCATTAAATGGGTAAAAGGATACCTGGAAATAAAAGCATACAGCTGAACACTCTCAGTCATGGATTAGCCTCCCCAGAGCCTGGACTTTAACATTATTGAATCATTATCTTCTTCCATTACACAAGTATCATCATGCATTGACACTTGCGGTAGTATTAAATGTTGCAGAACTGCTGTATTGTAATGCTATTGATTGTTATAGTGAGTATTGTGATATTGTGGCATGACTAACTCTATTCCCCATTCTCCACAGTATTCAGTGGCAAAACAGGTGACTGTACAATTTGACATATTTAAGCAAGGAAGATTCTTCCCCGAGATTGCTTTTCTTTGTGCGCACCAGATAAAACTCACCTTTGAGGAGCAGCACGATGTAACCGGTGGCAAGATTAATATGAACACAGCACGCTCTCTTATCTCTCCAGTGCTCGAGTATGCCAGCTCATTCAACAGATTTGATTACTCCTCAGTTTACATTTCCCTCACCCCTTCTTGCTTACCTAGCTATCAAGCTGGAGAACTGATGTCGTGCAGAATGCCAAACAGACTGAAGCTGTTTCCAGGTAATGAACAAGAGATGCAGACCCAGGTATTACACAATCGCATAATGTCCCCATTTCAGTCTTTTTGATGGGGGATATGGACGAAGGCCAAAATAATTAGACCCATGCCGACTGTATGCCCGGGTATAAACTCATTGTACACACAGTGGAGTGTAAAGCTCTTATTTTTTTTTCCTTGGTTTTGTTTGTTTCTCAGTTCCTGTGGCTTTTTCGAAAGGAAAGCATGTTTGTTCAGAGATAAACCAAGGTTGCTGTGCTGTTCCTCCCCCTTATCTCTGATTCATAAGCCAGATGGGTCCTCTTCTTCCTCTACATTCTCCTTCTGCTTGTTTTTTTTTTTTTTTTGCCTTGCAATTTGAGATCTCCGCCTCCTTTTCTTTCTCCCATGTCCAATTTTGAATTTAGCTTTCCATCTTCCATAAAATTCTCCTCCTTTGCTTCCCTCTCCCATTTGATTTTTCACAGTTTCTCTAATCTCTCTTCAGATCATCAAAAAATCAAAAAACTAATGATTTGGTGCGTTTTACAGCAATT
Source organism: Neolamprologus brichardi (assembly GCF_056152115.1). NCBI lineage: Eukaryota > Metazoa > Chordata > Actinopteri > Cichliformes > Cichlidae > Neolamprologus > Neolamprologus brichardi. The sequence continues at coordinate 37,675,531 of NC_142106.1, read as the reverse complement.
CATGAACGCAGAGCCTTTTAAAGTAATCTGACATATAATACAAGTGAGAAAGAATGAGTGTAATATGTATAGAGGTACATACTATGTTTGCCCAAAGCTCACACATCAAGCTGTTTGTACACAAGGGCAGATAACCAGTGTAGCTGGGGTGGGTGGTGTTGGTAAACTGCATTTCAGTCCAGGGGTCTCAATTGCACTTTATCAAGGATCACTCTACTAATTAGCATAGTGTTAGCTCTTTAAATAAGCAGGGCTAAAGCAGCTTGGGGTCGGTGTGTGTGTGTGTGTGCATCACTCTGCACAAGGTGGAGTGTATTCATAGCAATGTGTCGCACCCTCGCTTAATTGGTTGTTTGAATGTACCCATTTATCCACAGAAGGGTATCTAATTAGGGTCCTTTGACATTAGAAACAGCTTTCCCCAGCTTTGGCAGGGGTGTAGATTTCAGCCAGGCTTCCCATAGCTAGGCTTAATTGACTATTATGATAAGAGTTGGGGGGAATGTGCTCCACGGTGGAGTGGATAGATACCACATGCAGAACGCTCTCTAGCTTTGTTGGGGTTTTTTACTGGATGAGTTTTTTCCGGGGCGGGTCGGCCGGCGTCTGCCTGTCTGTCTGTGGTCAGCCTTTCCACTCAGGATGCTCCACGGCACGCGGGCAAAGCAAAGTGCTTTTATATCCTTTCAGACAGTAAATAAAATAAAAGCCACTGCACCTGTTTTGCATGAGCCTGCATCAACAAACATTGCCTTTAGGTCATCTCTGCATTATTAAAGCTACACAGTGTTTGGGAAAAGTCTTCTGCATCTTAAACTCAAAGCTGCTCGAAGCCATGTTTCTATATTAACGATGGATCGCCTGACTCAGTGGTGCTGACAAACCCGCGGACGATTATTACCGAGTAGTTCCATGGGGCATTTTCAGCTCATCGCTTTGCTTTTATGGTCTGCAGCTTTAACGTGTCGCTCTGATGAATCTCATTTTTAGCAGCAGGAGGCCGTTGCCTTCAGTGAAAATAAAGGCCTCCGATCACCCCAGCTGTCCAGCAGAAACAGCAGCAAATCAGCAAGCAGCTTCTATTAGCAGGGTCGAAAGGAGAGTAGCTATTGCAGCTACATTCGTCAGCTGGCCAGAAACACGTCTCTTAATATATCTGTTTGCTAGCACCTCTCCGAACCAACCAGTATGTTATTGGTACGGGGAGGTACCAATAACATATTTATGAGGTGTTGTGAGTCGGTCTTGTTTTTGGTGCCACCAAGTGGTCCAGAAAACACTATTTTGACCCAAATAACAAACCAATAGTTGTAAAAAATGCTTCAGTTCAACTGTTTTGTTTTTTTTTGTTTTTTTCCACAGAGGATACAGAACACGACAGACACCTTGCTGAATTTAACCGGACGGAATATGACGGACTTCCTGGTCAAGACTTTTGAGAAGTCTGGTAAAACAAGGTAACGTTTATAACTGTGGTTGCTGTTGTGATGGCGGTGTGTCTATCTTTAGAAGATCAGCAACGGTAACATGAGCAAAAAGACGAAGTCCTGCACATCGTGCTGTCGTTCCCATCCTCGTCGTTATGCAGTTATCGTGTTCGAGCAAATCCTGCTTGGCCGCTCTGTGATGCACTTCCCTTAACCTGTCATCTCAGTGCGTGAAACCATAAAGAGCAAACTGTCAGTGAGAGGAATGATTAATTGTAAGCGTTAGGCTGGTGTGTTTGCTCAGCCCTGTGCATGTTTCATCACGATTTCAGAGCGTGTTGGACATGTATACGTATTTCCTGTGTGCAGTGTGTGCTCATGCTGTATATGTATAGCACAGGGGTCGGCGACCTGCGGCTCCAGAGCCACATGCAGCTCTTTAGTCCTTATTTTGCGGCTCCAGGTGGTTTGGGAAAATAGTATATAATAATAAAGTATTTAGCTGAAGTGTATTTTATTTGTGTTTAGTTCTTTTTTTAACTTGTTCTAAATTGGAAGATTATTGTGATTTTGAAATATAAAAATAAAATTATATCTTATTATTTTTTCATCGCTCAAAATAAGCGTCACACTCGCGGAAGCCGGTGTACCCGCCGAAACGCCGTGCATTTATCGAGACTTTCAACCCCAGGTAGGCCAATTATGGATCTTTGGATCTACATTATGTCGGCAGCTGTTCTCCACCGTGAACTATGTTAAAAACAAACACCTCACAGATGACAGCTTACAGTCCTGAGTTTGTACCACGGCAGACCCGCTGCTTTTTAGCATCTCTTTATTGACCACTTTTCACACACGGTTGCTGTACGCATACAGCCGGCTGTAGCTTTTCAGCTCACAGCCCGACAACACAACAGCAGAGAGAGCACAGACGTTAAGGCGGCGAGGCGTGGCTGCGGGTGCCGCTCAGGTGCGTCCGACTCCCATGCAGCGGCGCTGCAGACCACGCCCCGCCACACACGTTAACCAGGTAAAATACATATTTAGGCTGAATTTTGCAAATATCTATTTTTCATCTTTTAGCAGCATAGAGCTTTTTTCCAATTACTTTTTAAAAGTCAGGTCAAGGCTCTAAAAGCCCAAAGACAATATAAGGGTGGCGGCTCACAACAGTTTTTGTTTGCTGGATCATTTTAGTTCAGCTGGGTGTCTTTCCTTTGGTTATAGTTCTTTAAGAGTTCAAAATGTGTTAATTACATAAATAAAATGTAATTTTCTCTGTAGCACTTCATGGATTTCATAAGCAACACAGTTGCTCTGTGGATTCGTTTAAAAAGCAGTTAAAAACTTTTCTGTTCAAACAAGCCTTTTGTTGATCTACGTATTTTATATTCTTTACATTATTTATATTTGATCTTTTACATTGTGTATAATGTCTATTGATTGTATTGTTTATTTTAATATTTGTGTACAGCGCTTTGTGACTGCCTGTCTGTGAAAAGCACTTAATAAATAAACTTTACTTACTTTAGTTGTTCACACAAAGCATAAAGGTAAAAAAACCAATATATACATTGTTATCTTCATTTTAGATTTCAAAAAGTATAAAGTATTTGCGGCTCCCAGTGTTTTCTTTTGCGTGGAAACTGGGTCCAAGTGGCTCTTTGGGTGTTAACAGTTGCTGACCCCTGGTATAGCATATGCGCGCGAGCGCAAAAATGCACATCTACGTGTGTGTGTGCCCAGGGGTGTAAACGTGAGGGGTGTATTGAAATTGTCAACTTGCTGTGAGCCTGGAAAAAACGATAAATTGAAGCATCATTTTCATCTGCAATTTTGGAAAGCTGATAAAAAAAGCTCTTCCTTCAGGGCAGAGAAAAATTTGATGGACAGAGTCCAGATGGAGCTTCTAAGGCAGGGGTGTGAAACACAAGGCCTGGGGGCCAGAATCTAGCCGACAAAGATTCCAATCCAGCCCACTGGACAGCTTTGGGAAATGTGATGGAGGGCATGAATTTGGAACTTTTTATAGACTTTTTACTGTGTTTTCATAGGGTTTTCCTGCTGGTAAAGAGCTCCCTTAGGGCCATTCATATACACCAAACGAATTAAGTAAGCAATTATAATAAATAAATTATAGTTACAATTTACGATTTACTGTTGAAATCTGCTTTTTTCCCAAATGGTCCCACAGTTGAAAAGCTTAGATTTCTTAGAATTTAAGTCCAAAGAGTCACACTGACAAATGTCTTTCCTTTGCTACAGCAGCATTTCTTTATCACGTTGACAAACTCTTAAAATAGCACTTCTTTATTGTTTCTACTTCTTTAGATATTTAGATAAATGCGAGTTAAACGTCTTTACACTGACAGGGCGTTTACACTCGTCCAGCCAACGATGTCAAATGAGTTTGACATCGCTGATCTAAGCGGTCAATTTGCCTTTAATTTGTTGGAGATAGTAGCTCATTTCCAGATTCCACATTGGAATTGATACCAATATTTATCATATAAACTTCGGTGAACTTGAAAAAAAATAGCTGTGAACGCAGCTTGGAGTGCTTTAATATGGCCTGTAACATGCTAATGAGCAAGCAGCATTGGCGTGACTCTGAGGGGGAGCCACAGCCGCAGGTCCTATCATCACAATGTTATATCACAAGCTGACCTCGAAAAGGTTTCACTTAAAAGTAATTTCACGTAGTCATTTTCCGGGGCGCCTCTGTAGCCTTAATAGTAAGGATGCAAACCGAGCAACCAAATCGTCCCTGATTTCACTGCCGGCTGAGTGGACCCTCCAGCCATACTCCGCCACCCTCACTTCCTGTCTATCACCACCGCTGCTCTCAGATGAAGGCGTCTATAACAAACTAATACAAATGTTATAAGCAGCGGTGCGAGTTGTCTGTTTTATTGGATCGTATTAAGCCCGTATGTCTAATGAATGTTTCTTAGGCAATAACTTGTGACACGAGCAGAGTAATAATAGTGTTTCACATTTCTCCTATGCCCCTGATCTAATGAGGAGCGAGACAGAAATAGTGTTGTGAAAGCTCAGGGTGAAAAAAAACGCATGTAGTAATTACAGTGTGTGTGTGGTGGGGTGGTGGGGTGATGATCATACTGTTGGGGGGGGAAGAATGTGCTGAGGCTTTCCTATATGTGTGTGAGTTAATTCATGTGTGATTACCATGATAACTGCACATGAGGTCTTAGCTGATTTGTTGATTTATTTGCACAGGCATGAAAGTAGATGCCTTTAAAGAGTGTGTGTGTGTGTGTGTGTGTGTGTGTGTGTGTGTGTGTGTGTGTGTGTGTGTATGCATTTCTGATTACTTTCCTGACACTGCAGGTACGGAGGGATCTCCGTCGGAGCAATCAACTCTCAAGTTCGTTTGACGGAGGCAGCAATCACGGATACATTCAGAGATCTAAAAGGCCTATTCAGTTCAGCTCAGGTATGTGATAAATATTGGCATTCACAAAGTCAAACTTGTTGATACCACTGCATTATATGAATTTCTTTTATGGTGTAGAAAAGTAGTACAATGTAGTGCAAAGCCAGAAGTTGTACTGTTGGAAAATATCCCATGGGCATCTACAAAGACACACAAAACCTTGAAATTCGTTTCCCCCCCACCCCACCCCCCCCACCCCCCCCACCCCCCATCTTTCTGTTCCTGCACCACATACTGTCCATATAAATGATGGGAACAAGAAAAGACCTGCCTCAGATCAGCAGTGTGATGATACCTGAAATGTCTTTGAAAAAGAGGAAATTTGTTGCACTATTTGTTGATCCTTTTTAAGAACATTACAGGCATGGCTCAAGGTCACGTGAGTCTGGTCTGCAACTTTGCTCTAGAGTCAATTATCCACCCAAATATTACAGGCATTGCCATGAAATCTTCCAGGTAGACCCCCCCCCCCCCCCCCCCGCTGACTCCTGTTAACATTCTGTATTTTGAAACCAAGTGTCTGCAGCATCGGATGCGTTACCACAGACGTTGTACCTAGACATTAAAACCTGAAGCCTTTGAAAATCCTCATATAATAATATAACATAACATTATAATATAATATAAGCACATTCTAACTGTACTATCACACTTTATTTAGTAGTACATTAATGAGGCGCAACAAGCTGTGGCCTACTTTGTATCAATTTAGACAAACTTGGAAAAAACACCATAAAAACACTAGTCTACTACACCTCACACAGAAATTGACCTTATTCAAGCTCCACAGCAGCGTCAACACAGACATAGCACCACACATCCCAAACAGCAAAGCGATATTAATTCCCAATAAAGTTTGCGATATATGACTAAATGAAATACCCAGTAACTAACAAGTGCAAACGTAGATAAATTTGTTATTATTGTGCATTAAATGGTCTTATAGCAGCTGGTTACACACAGTGTCACATATACAGTAATGACACTGTATGTAACATATATCGCACTTTCCCAATATAACAGTATGTCAAACCACACCACCCTATCTCTTCTCCCACTTGGATTTTGTTTGGACTCCTGCGAAATTTCTCTTGGATACATCGGCGACACTTCGGTCCCATACAGGTTAAGACACGTCACCTCACCCTCCAACCCAAGCCATCCAAATAAACCCGTCTGGGCTCTGAGTTGCGATATTGCAACTGTGTGACCTGTTGCGCGCTGACTTGAGTTCACAGTGCAGTTTTTTTGTTATAAGCAATAACTGACCCTCTTATAAAAGACCCTTTAAATATGTTTCCTTCAAGCGCACCATTTAAATTTCTAATAAAGTATATAATCATATAATTGGATCTCACATTGTTCTAGGTAGTGCACTATAGTCCCTGATTAGGCTTTAATTTAAATGTAAGGTAGCTAATTAGGATATGAGCGTGTTTATTTACCATCTAATAAAGAACATTTTTATTCTAGTTGTGTTTCGCTTGATTCAAAACAAGTTTTATTACATTCAACATAAACCGATTGCCGCTGAAGTCTCGACAGATTCTTCTAAATTTCTACTTTTTAATCTACTGTCGTAATCAGGATACATATTTAACATGTCCAGCAGGGTGATTTATAACTAAAAAGCTTCAAAGCTACTCCCAACACTGCTTCCAGGTTTTCCTTGAACCTTTATCAGTGTAAAAAGTGCCACAGCCATCTTTGTATAAACATTGCTTCGGTGCTCATTCATCTATAGAAATGACAAATAAATAAACCGCAAGCCATTATCAGCATCGTGTTACGACCCCAGCGCTAAATGTGTGTAGCAGTTTTGTGAGTGAAGAGGCTGCTCTCCCTCCTGTCAAGGCTGTGGCTCGCCGCTTTTATTTTGACTGCGCCGCTCCTAATTGGAGCGTTGAGTTCTTTATTCAGACAGCTTTGTATCTTGGATACCGGTGATGTCACTCGCGGTGGACTTTTGGACTCCGCTGATTTCTCGAACAATTGAGAGAGAGGACCGAATTCAAAAGGAAGGAGGAGGTTTAATTCCTTCAGATCCATTTTGTTGAGTGTCCATGGCAACAAGCTGCTATTGTCTGAGCGCCGCTGTGAATAAATCGAAAAATCTTGTGCACAAGATCGCACAATCCGGCAAATCCGCTCCCCGTACCGCATTACTTAACCTTCTTATTAATGAAGTTCATTTGGTTTCAGGGTTTTCTTTTCTGTATTCTTTAACTTCTTCCAATCAGTCTGCTCAGTGCCTGCATCAGGATTCAAACTCTTAGGAATGTGTAGTGTTTTCTTAAAATTCATGCCCACTCACTTGTCACCTCCCCGTGCCTCTCCCTCTGTCTCGCTCCCTCAGAGTCTGTCGTTAACATTTTAAATTTTGGACGTTCAAACTACACCATCGCTTTGCCCCCGGGGGTCTCCGGTCTCATCCCTCACCGAGGCTCTCTCCTCTTGTCTCCCCAGAACCTCGACGCTAATGTGACTTTAATTTGTGCAGCAGCGATGATGTAGCTCTAATGGCCGGGCATTAGCCGTCCCAGCTCTGCATTCCTTGTTATTAAAGTGCTACACTGTCCTTGGGAAATGTCTGCTTCTCTTCTGCTGCTCCTGCTGCTGCTCTGCAGGCGTTGCGACGTGAGACTCTTAACTGGAAGTAACGTGTTTTTGCACTCGCAGCCACCTGCGCCAACTGGGAAGTGGGCTTTGAAATTTCTGTTTCATTGCATTTTCTATGTCTAGCAGGTAGAAAATGGAGCTCTGAGAAGCAGGAGGCGGTGGGAATGGAAAGAACAAGAGAGGCTGTGTGGTGGGAAGTGTATAATTAAGAACCCCCATCCTCCCCCCGCCTCACAGGAGCCACTGTTTCATGTAGATAGCGTTAATGATACGCAGCTCCCCGAAATGCTTGCGTAACCCATTTTTATTATTTAAATTATTCACAGGAACAAGCCCCTTAATTTAATAAACTGTAAACTTCTCCCCGGCAGATTCCTCGAACACACACATATTAACGCACTCGCCACACAGGCCGTTTGACCGCTGAACTACGCGGGCCGATTTTGGAAAAAGTCGCCGCACACTCGAGTGGCTTTATTGCCGCGTCGTGAGCCATTGCACCGATGGGGTCCTCTGGCCAAACCAGCCTTGTCATTGTCCTTGAGCGGGGGAGAGTTTGTCAAGGATTAGACGCGGCCAGCCGCTGGCAGGCACACTTCTCATCCCGTCCTCAGCGACGGCTAATCCTCAGGACGGCTTCCTATTTGGAGCCACTTGGCACAACTCAAACCCGAGTGAAGGGAAAACAGGAAACACGGGCCGAGGTTGCCCGTGCTGCTGCTTTAGGACGAAAGCAGAAGACTTGTTCTCTGCCTCGAGTATGAATAAGTAATGAGCTGGAACAGAGGGGGATGTTATTTAACGCAGATACTTCTGTCAGCATAGATGAGAGGTTTTTCCCCCTCTCTCCTCTTATTTCAGGGTGCATTGCTGAAATGATGTGTAAACACTGTGTTTAGGCGCAGATGTTTCCAGATGTTTCTAAAGCCAGCCACAAGGTGCTAAACAATTGGATGAGTTTTGAACAGAGAGAGAAAGAAAAAAAAGATGCACAGTATGATCTCCTCGGCCCGTTGTCCTCAGGTAACCGTCTGAGCCGAGCGGCTGGAGAGATCTCTTTTCTCTCTTTTCCCCCCCTTCCCACTCCCACTCTCTCTGTTTTGCTGCAGACAGCCACTCACACCTGAGCACCCTCCTGCATTCTCGGGATGTCTTTCTTGATTTTTCTCCTCTTATTTTTCCCCGCCGCCCCGCCCCTCGCTCTCCAGTTGTCACCTGCACTTTGCCTCTGTAAACCTCTCCTCCTCACTCCGTGCCACGTTCGCTGCCCCTCCTCCTCTTCCACAGCCCCTCTGATGAAGGCAGAAGTCCAACAGGAGGTCCATTTGCATTTATATCACACATGTAATGTGCTCAGTAGTCTTATGGCCGGGGCCGAACAGCATGGTATCAACACGACACTTTGGGAATGGCACGCCTGTCATCTCGAGCCCTCATCCCAAGGCTCATTTCACATGAAACATGAGTGCAGCAGAGGAGATTTTAATGCAACCTGTCCGGGCTACCATCGCTCTCTCTCTCCCTCCCTCCCATTTTCATCACCTCACCACAAAGCCCGGCTGACACTCTCCGAAAATCATCCCTGTGCTTGTGTTTTATTTGCGACTAAACCCTTTCCCACCCCCTTAAAACTGATTGGTCCATTTCTTATTTAGGCTGCTTGCGTGAACTGTGAATCTTTGTGTCATGCCCACCCCATCTTTTACAATTTTACATAATTTAATAAAGCAGTAATGTCAAAAAGAGGGGGGGAAGTAACAAGAATAACAAGGGGACACCCCCAACCTTAACCCCACCCCCTCCACCGCCACCCCTCAAGTCGGAGGAAAATAAATGGTTCAGCACACCCCCAAAAGGCTCCCTGCAAATCCTGATTCTCATGTCTCTCTCTCCCTTCTCCCTCATGTTTTTGCATTTCAAAGAGCAGCGGTGGTCTTCCGAGTGTGTCCAATTAAGTCTCCCAACTCATTTCTTATTTCTTGTTTTCCTCTTCATTAGGATAACGTGACTGATCAGATCTACCAAAGCGCTGAGACGCTGCTCAAGAACCTGGGAACCAGGGACAACGTCAAGGTATTGTTGTGAATGTACATTACACCGAACACGGGATGAAAGTTTAACGACCGCAGAGGTGAAATCAGCCTCGTGCGGTGCAAAAACAGGCTACAGAGGCGGCGAATACCCAAACACAAGGCCATCAACTCATCTATCTCACTCAAGCCAAATGCTTGATATAGAATTGTGATGCTTTAACTGCATAATGAGCCTCATTGTGGGTTAAGACCTGTATAACTGAATTTAAATCAAAAGCAGACAGTGCTATAAATAATTTAGCAGCTACATCCTGGAGATTTAGTCTCTAACTAAACTAAACAAAAAAATGTGATCACTTGTTGCTATTCTGAAGCCTTTCTGTTCTGCTGTGCTAAACATAAAAAACCCACAAAAAAACCTGCTAACCCAAACTTAAAGCGATAAATGAATTTGTGTTTCCATTTTCCATCTGGTAATGAATTAAAAAGGAGTCTTGAAGTAAGTAAGCACGCTCTGCGAGTTGAGTACATTTGTGTTTAATGCTGAAATACTGCCGAAGCTGTCCTATAAAAGTGTCTCACACTTATATTTCTCATTCTGAGGGAAGAAAATTTGCTTCTCCCCCAGAAGCACTTTGATGCTTAAAGTAGTTTCAGAAGTGGAAATGTGGCTTGCCATCATATCTTACATATTTTTCGCTCTATCACCCTCATGTATTTAGCAGACAAGCTTAGCTTACGATCTGTTATCTCGCATACATCAAATGGTATTTTAGCTGTAGACCTTTCAGAAACTGCTGGATGGGAGGAAAAAAACAAAAAACAAAACAAAACAGAAAATAATATCTATTTTTGTCCATCTCCTCTTGTGAGATACAAGAAGAAGAAAGGAGAACACAGCAGCAAGCAGACAGAAAGAGATGTGTGTGTGTGCGTGTGTGTGTGTGTCTGTGTGTGTGTGTGTGTGTGTGTGTGCGCGCACTTCCAGATTTCTCCATGTCCTCCTCTGTGATGCGGTGCTATGTTGGGCTGACACTCAAACACCATCCACTCTTAATTAGCGTTGCACTATCAGCAGGGAGCTCTCCCTCACTCCAACTCTCTTTCATCCATTCTTTTTCTTCTACAAGCAGCCTCAAACTCAGGGAATCACTTACAGTATAAACAGAAGGCACGCTCAGAAACAACAATGGGAATGTGCATCAGTAGCAATAATGTACCGTATTGTGTGCACGATCTTTGTGCATGCGTGCTGCACAAAGATCTGAAGGACCAACACTGTCTCATCAATGTGCTTATTAGAATACTGAGTTCAGATGCCAGAGTCATACACAAGGTGCCCTTTGGTCCTTTGATGCACTGACAGGCCGGTGAGTGGTAACCACTTTATTCTAGAGACTTACAGTACTGTGCAAAAGTCTTGAGCCACCCCATAATGCTTTCTTATAGTTCTCTTAAAACAATAGTTCTCCCAACTTTTTGAAGGTTTTTTCTTTTTAGACATTGGCTGCTTTTTCCACTCATTGTAAGTCCGGTCTTATCTGACCATTATTGGTTTAAGCCACTTAACACTGACCTATGAATCATTCAAGCATCAAAAATGCACCTAACTGAAGGAGGAATCAGTTTATACACTCTTTTACTAGAAGCCTGTAATAAAAACATATTCTTTCAATTTCTTTAGTCCAATATATGAAAGAAATTGCAAAAGAACAAACAAATTTTACAAGATCTGGGCTGAAAGTCAGTGATACAGAGATAAAACAGTGAGTGTCTACAGCCATCTGTAAAACACGGTGGAGGCTCTGTCATGATCTGGGATGCATTTTAATCAGTGATGTTGGGGATCTAGTCAAAATCGATGGAAATATGAAAGTACCATCAGATTTGATCCGCAATGCAACACCATCTGGAAATGACCATCTGTTGTTGATTGGAAATGGCTTGACAATAGCATGATCCCACACACACACAGTGCTAATGCCGTAAAAGCCGTAAAAGCAGACCTGCCAACATCCAAAGAAGAGCTTTGAATGTGCTTCAAAAAGCCCGGAGATCTATTCCTGAAGATTACTTCAAGAAATGACAAGAAAGCTGCCTCAGAGAGTTCAGACTGTGTCAAAGAATAAAGGCAGTCATGCCAGATATTGACTTTCAATGTGTATTTTCACATTTCAATAAATTTCCTGCTAAATGTTCCAATTTTCTATGAAAATATAAGGAAATGATGGGTGGCTAAAAACATTTGCACAGCACTATACTCGCTGCATTAGGAGGCTGTAGCAGAGCTCATGATAGTCAGCCCAGAGATTATGACTCACATCCCTTTGGGACCTTTTTGTTTTGCTCTTTTTATTGACTGAAAGAATAAAAAGCCGTTTTTTGTCTTTACTCACGCTTCTAGAGTTTCACACAAGCAACTCTGCACGTTACCGTGCACTAATGCCACAACCTGCTGCGCCAGGCTCCACATTTGAAGTGCACCTTGTGCATAAAGCGAGCCGCATCAGCAGCTTGGATAAGCAGCATTAATTGACGCCCCGCTAATGAGATCCGGATAGTAGTAAATCCGTAAATGACACAGACAACTCTTTACAGTGGTGATATTTTGCCCTTTCTTCTGTTACACTAAAGTGTCCACACCGTGTTTGCTTTCTGGTACTTTTGTTGGTGTCACGTTGCTGCTAAAACACACCCAGCAGACAGATTCTGCCCTGATCTTTTATTCACTACCACATTGGGTAGTTAATTTCTCCCTTTTCCAAAGAAAGCCACCTCAGAATTAAGAGGGCACATCCTTCATCACTGACCTGTTGCACAGTTTTAAAAAAAGTAAAGATTAGAATTGAATCTTCACCTCTCCACGTCGTCTCTCGGTTATCTCTCCCTTCATAATCTGCCTGTTTTATTTTATTTTTCCTATTATTTGTCCACAAGTCTTACCTGATGTAGTTGCTAGGAGACATGGGAAGCAAATGCAAACCCCTCGACATGCTGTTCTCTGTACCAATTGTCTGTTCTACTGCAGGTGTGGTTCTACAACCAGCTGCGGCACGCCGTGGTGTCCTTCTTTAGCGTGGCCAACAACGGCATCCTGAGAGGAAATCTGCCAGCGGGACAGGACCCGCGCCAGTACGGCATCTCCGTCACCAATCACCCCCTCAACCTCAGCAAAGAGGAGCTCGCCAGTGCGGCCATGTGAGTCATCGGGCAAAAAAACAGGGGTTAAAGCTTTCTTCTTAACCTCTTTATTAAGTTTTTGTTTGGGTCCATATTAGGAACAGGGCTTCTCAAATACTGAATAGTACATCATTTGGTTAGTATAACTGTCCAGAAAGGTAGTGTAGTGCTAGTACCTCACAAGAAAAGTAAAAATGTTCTGCATTTGAACTTGCGAGTTTGCATGTTCAAGTCCAAAAAAATAAAACCAACAACCCACGCACATGGAGTAAAACTGTGACTCCAGATTACCTTTAGATGTGGATGTGAGCCTGAGCCTTGGTTTGACTTCAAGCACAAGCAACTACGAGTATACTGGGAGAAAAGCCCCTAGCCTGCAGTTTTCTCCCAGCCTTTTGACGCGCGCAGCTACGACGATGCATTTTCTCATGTTTGAAAGAGCCGGTTTTTAATTTTCTGACACTGCATTATGAGATGCAGAGGAAAGAGACTGATGGTGACCGGGGAACCGCGACAGATAAGGCAAAGAGAGAGAGGGAGAGAGGAATGAAGTGAGGGGGAAGAAAAACAGCATAGACTGAGGGAAAGCAGATGAGTGGGAGACAATAAAGTAGACAGCAGAGAACAGACAGACAGATAAATGAGGGATCGCTTCGAGTGTGCGTAGATTTGGAGGCCCATGGGAGTTCCTCGCGAGGGTGTACCATTCCCTCCCAGAATGCTTTATCTTAAGGCGGATTTCTATGAGAGCTGGAGATTAATGACGTGCTAAATCATAATATATTGGCTCATACCATTCGGATATAATTGCTTTCTGTGTACGGCTCTGTCTTGTGTTCACAGCTAGTGTCTTTGAGCGGGATTGTATCCCGTAACGTCATCAATTTCCCGTTTGCAGCCCTCAGTGTGAGCGGCACATCTACTGTAAAGTAGTTAGATTACGTCCCTCTGCAGCACATCATCATACAGTGCCACGACCACAGCTCAGTAACTGCATTTCCATTCCACTTTCCCCCCGCTGCTCCAGCTCTCTCCCTCGGTCAGGTGTTTATGTGGTGATCAGGTGCTGACGACAGGCCTGAGTTAGAGAGGGGAAGACAGCGCCGGGGTTAGGGATAATTACGATATCCTGTAGGTTCAGGATGAGCCTCTTCTGCTCTCTCTAGCAGTCCGTGCAGAGCGTGAAGACTGCAATTTATGAACTGAGATTTTCAGATTGCCTCGGACACTCCTTCACCGCTGAATAAGAGCGAACATTGTAGGAGGGGAAAGGGCCATGGCTTCTAGAGCACCCAACTAAGCACAATTTGAAGCTCCACTTATCGAAATGTATATTTTATGACTATGGATCAGATGGCAGCGTGCGATATGAAAGGGTTTTTTTATATTTACAAACTGTAAACAGATCTTATAAAGTGGCAGCATGTAGCATCGGTAAGCTAGCAGACAGAGAGTTGTGCACATTAAAATCAAACTGAAGCGAGTAAATATTGTACTTATGTTCATTTGGTAGCCAAAAGCACACCTCTTTTTTTTAAACTCAGAGTGGTTTTTAAGGGGGGTTTAGACTTTACAGTTACAGCACTGTGCAAAACTCTTGAGCCACCCCTCTTACACATGCAATACAGCACATTTCTCCCTGTTTCCCTTCCTTACGAACAACTTCTTCACAGCTTTCCTTGCAACAAGCCCATTTCTGTTGAACAGTAGATGAATCAGCTGACGTCCCTTAGGTCCTGTGTCTGGTCTTTGCTGTATATTTTTTCACTGCTTCTTAAGGACATTGCTGTTAGATACTACATATCTGCTGTAAGTAGTTTTTAGATTTTCCACTTCCTGTTTTTGTCCTCCACTTGTCCTATTTCCACACTTTTTAGGAATAGCCTCGTTGGTGCAAAAATACAATTTTGGGCCTGTCAAGTGTGTTATCTTTGTAATTTTTCATAATCTCAGCTACAGAAATGTGAACAAATGTTGAACAACAAATGTTTTCTGCCCTGAAAATGGTCAAGTACAAGAACTGAATATGAGTGAAAAAGAAGCCAATGTCCAAAGAAAAACTCGAAGAAAGACCAGTTAATTGCAGCGAGCCAAAAAAGCCACAGTCACCAAAGGCCAAAAAAAGTATCCCGCCCATCCTGTCAAAATATTCTGAAATGCACCAACCTCGGCCCTAAATGAATCCCTGTCACTGACACTTCCACAATGTTATGGTGAGACCGTGGCTAAACCTGTAATTTCGATAATAATTCATCCCCATTGACTTGCTCCCTTGCTAGCTTTTGGACACCAGTATTTCACTGCACCGTCTAATTTGAAGTGACACTCCCCTCTAGTGTACTTCACAGCCTATTTCAATGCAAGCGATGTCATGAGCCACAGAATTGTGAAGGGCTGCGCAGGTAAAAAGAAAGTCGACGCTTACACCCACAGAAATTACCACTTCATTCCCACAAGGTCTCCGTGCTTTATCTCGCATCGGCACAGAAATGGAGCCTCCCGAAATGTCAGCGTTGGCGCCGTTTCATTATTGAGAGATATGCATTGCTTCTTAATTGCTGGGGAACATCAATTTGGCAACTGACAAAAATGTCTCATCTTGCTGCGCTTTTGAATTTGATGTGTAATTTATTTGCAATCAACGAATTATGACACTTTCTGTTCTTGCTGCTGTGCAAAAGTATGCTATTGATAATGTGCACATCACACAGCTTACCCTATGATTGTCTCTGGAGCTCTCTACCTGCATGTTGCTTCATAATAGAAATAATGACCGGAGTGTTGTACAGCCAATTTGTTATCTCGTGTTTTTAGCATCTTTTCAGCATAACAATCCCCTGCAGCCACCCTAAATAAAAAAAAATAATAAAAACTTAGGGAAAGCAACACAAACTATAAAGCTTTACTCCCACTGCACATCTTCCCTGCACTTGCATTAGTAGTTAATTAGCAGATTGCTTGTCCTCTTTTCACAGCAATTAACCACCTTCAAGCATTCAGCCTGCGATCATTCACAGCTTTGTCCCCTACATTACCTCCCTACCCAAACAGAGCACGCAGCCCTTGAAAACTGCTAGAAATGTGGGCTGGCACGCACTGCTGTTAATGATTTCATATTTACGTGTTCTAATTGCGCCTGGTTGGCGATGATAAATATGGACATGTAGCCACGCAGGGTAACTTATTTCATATGCTAATTAAGCAGCGGGAAGACTCGTGAAAGATTATCAGGAGGCAAGGGGTGAAGATTTGGGAGGGTTGTGGGGGTGGCTGGGGTGGTCAGAGTCACAGATCGCAGTTTAATCCAATGCTAAATGAGCAGACACAGTAAAGGACACTTCCAAAGGTAGCGTGGCATAAATAAAGACGCACGGCAGGGGAAATTTGAGAGATTTGTGTGTGACACAGATATTGTTGCAGATGAAAAAGTCTTCTAAGATTTTAGGATGTGCTGTTGGACAAGCTGGAAAGAGACAAAAAGGAGCCCTAAACGTGTCGTAGTTTCAGAAGGCAGGTGACATTTAAAAGCTTCTTTTTTTTAAATTCTATCAGGTACAAACAGCAATCAGTCAGTGCTGTAAAAGCTAGGCTAATTTAGACATCAATACTAACAAGAACATTGAAACATTAGTTATCTGACTTATTTTTGCAGGTGTAGCGGAATTAGTTTAAATGCATCGTTGCCTAGTGTTAAATTTGATTATGTCTTAATTACGGGAAATGAGCCAAAAGTTGTTTTGACATTGTTTCAAGTGTCATCGGGCTCATTTCCTGATAACAGCGAGAAACAACAGCAAACCTGCTGATTTTTTAACAGAAACTCTTAAAACTGGTTTTATACACACAAAAGACTGAATTTCGCCCACAGGACAGTCCGGACTCTTCCACGGCTGTTCTTTATTGTCATTGATGTCACAGCAGTGATGGCCTTGTGAATGATATTAGAGGTGGTAAATAGTGTGTTCTCATGAAAATAGAAAACCAAGTGCGCCCATATTCCCCAAGAAGTACATTAAAATACAGTAAATACCTCATAAGGATGGAAAGCCGAAGGTTCATGGACTGCAGTTCTGTATTTCATAAAGTCTGTTATTATATGTGTTATATCTCTCATACTGCAGTTCATGTGGATGATTTTATCCAAAGCACCTTACAGGCCCCGGGGACTTACTTCGTAGCTTTGGAAACCTAGTAGGTGCAACAGACTGATAAAAGATGGACGTAGCAAAAACGTGATGTGAATCAGAAACTACCCAACACCTCAGTTACACTGAAGTAAAAATAGGATGGGAACCTTCTTGTGACTAGGGAAAATTTGTGGTTGCCCAGTGAATACACTGACTTTTGTTGCCATCGGGGGTAGATTGCAAGTAGTTGGGATGGCCTGAGGTTGTGCCAGCAACACTGATTACACAGGTCACCTGGTGGGAGGCAACTTGTCTCCAAACTGTCACAGTCTGTCTCAGTTTAGCAAATAAGTGGAAGTTGTTTTGAAGATGGCAACTGACTGCGAGTGGTCACAGACATTTCAAAAGCAGGGATCGCGACATTCTGCTGCACGGCAACATCTGTTTATCCCCAGTGTGACTGCAGCATTACACCTACGTTCTTTCTAATGGCCAGCAGGGGGCGATTTCTCTCAATGCAAAATCATTTTGGGTTCTATAGAAATCTGTCAGAAAACGACCATTTGGACTGTATATATGTTCCTGATAGGTTTATGGTCCCAATTGCTTGTCTATAAACTCAGGAGGTCAGTCTCCGGACCTGCTTCACCTGCGCCGCTGTCGCTTTACACACGGTCAGGCTCCGGACCTGTGCAGGCGGAGGCCGACACAGTCCCATTTTATGTCCCTCAGTTTCTCAGTCAGATCATCAAGTCTCTTTGAAAACACCAAGAACCATCTTGGTGTTTTCAAAGAGACTTGATGATCAAGGATTGTGACTGTCTGGTGACAGTCACAATCCTTGATCATCAATCCTAAGCTTAGGATTGATCCTTGATCATCAATCCTAAGCTCAAGGGTTTGAACATGAATCTAAAAGAGTTTAAAACTAAAGGGTCACGGTAGCTGTGTCCATCTTTTATATACAGCCTGTGATAGTAGACAGAATGTAAATTCTAATGATTTTCTTTGTGTGCTCCATATATTTTCAAAGCCAACGTAGTCTACATCACCTCAAAATCAAACTTTATATTTAGCCCCATGGGCAAAGTTTAATATCCACTTTCTTTTGCCCTGATAGACCCCCTAATAGCTCGCCAGTCAACTTTTTCTATGCTGTGTCCTCTTCAATCACAGGGCCACAACCTCCACTGACGTTGTGGTGTCCATCTGCGTTATCTTTGCCATGTCCTTCATCCCTGCCAGCTTTGTCCTCTTCCTAATCCAAGAGAGGGTGAACAAAGCCAAGCATCTGCAATTTGTCAGTGGAGTAAACCCAGCTGTCTACTGGTTGGCCAATTTTGCCTGGGACATGGTAAGTACCAGCTTTATCTGACAGCTGTGTCTGCGCCTCAAATATTCTCTCTTTCTGAAGCTTCGGCTCTGTTACCTGACCCATTAAAGCCAGGTAAATACTGTGTAACATATACTATAATGTGATTCACCCCAGCAGTTTTTGCCTGCTTTATTTTATACTACCCTTGTAATATACTACTTTGGGCCTTTTTTTGCCCACCTAAGGCTAAATGTAAAAATATCCATCCACTGTAATTGACAATGTAGCTTTGACACTGCTGGCTACTGGGAAAAGCTTCACCTGAGACAGTTATTGGCTGAGGCGTAATTATCGACAGCAGCTGCCCCTGCTGGTTATGCTCAACAGGCTTACCGGCAGTTTCCCCGAGGCATAATGGAAGTAAACATTTCATCAGGTACCTTTGGTAAAGAAATTGCATCAGGACACTCATCATTATGGTGGATAAATGCTGTCTGGGTGGAAGACAAATGCACCTAAGGAGCCTGTCTAATGATTCTAGCCCGAAGCACCCCGCATTACCATGCATGCTCTATCAACAATAAGGATATTACGGTGAATCCAGTCTGAAAGCTCTTTAATATTTCAGTCTTAACTTTTTCTGTAATAAACATGTATCATTGTAACCTGATACATTGTATGTCTATTATCTGCAGTATTCCATTTATTCGCCAGGGGGGATATTAATCCGAAGGGTGATTATATAATAATAGCATCATCAGTTATGTTTGTTTACTTCTGTAGGGGAAAAAAAAAGTCTAGTAAAAAGCGTCCTGTCTGGTTTGATTTGAAGTTGAATGGATTTAAACAATCGTTGGATAAATATTAGTCTTAGATCAAAATTTTATAGAGCCATTGTACATGCATCCAATTCAGCGTGTCATTGAGCGACCGCTTGCTTCAAACACACGACAATCAGATGGCTTTGTTATTCACTGGATTAATTAGAAAACTAAAGCCGGATACATTCGCTAATTAAAAAGTCATCTACACATATTATAATTACACGGTCATTCAGTTGGCGTAAAAAAACAACAACGCTTTAATGGAGTCGTAACCGCCCTAAAGAGTGACTTTTAAGCCTGTGCTGGCCTGTGCTTTATTTTGGCGTGTGTGTTTGTGTTTACAGTGTAACTACATCGTCCCCTGCTTCATCGTGATTGTGATCTTCCTCGCCTTCCAACAAAAAGCCTATGTTTCCCCTCCTAACCTGCCGGCTTTGATTCTCTTGCTTTTTTTTTATGGGTGAGTAAATTAAGAATATATCCTTCCAATATTCATTCATGAAATCATTTAAAGTAGTTCACTCCACATGTGTGTACCGTATACTTTATTATACATTTTTTCATTGCGCACTTACTGAAATCTACAGTCTCTTTACATGATGTGTTTGAATAAATATTAAAATTAAAATGTCAAATGCATTAGTGCGCCACCATATCAAAGTTCTCATGTATTTATTTGTTATGTAAATGACATATTTCAGAGTAGCTCAGAGAATTATGGCGTGCCCAGATTTCTGGGACGGGCTGTCTTTTAAAATTCATTGATTGACTTCTGAACACTTCAGATATCCACAATAGAAAGCTGTCATACTAGTGCAGGTATTGGCTGAAATGTAAGTACGCACTGTAATATTTTGTTGGCCTACCTTTAGCTCTGATGACGGCACGTTAGAGGTTTGCCGTGACAAAGTAAAGGGATTAAGATCTCAGTGGGGTTAAGGTGAGGTCTCCACAGTGGTGTTCGATCCATCTGTGAAAAGGACGTTTTACTTTCACTGAACCCATCTTTCACAATTTGAGCCCGATAAATCCTGGCATTGTCATCTTGGAACATGTCCACGCCGTCGGAAAAAAGAAGAAATTCATTAATGGAGAAACTCTGGTCGATCAGTAAATTCAGGTAGTTAGCTGACTGCGTTTTTGAGGAGATAATGTTGCTGAATGTTGACCAACTGAAGCAACCTGAGATCAGGCTTTTACTGTAAGCACGAGGCGTGATGATGCATCACTTCACCCGCCTCTCTTCTTAACCTGATGTGCCAGCACTCAGGAACAGGGTAAATCTGGACTCATCAGACCACATGACTGTTCTCCATCGCTCCAGAGTCCAACCTTTAAACATCCCTGGTGAACTGAATTGTTTTTTTCCCCAAGTAGCCAAACTGATAAGTGGTTTTCTTAAGGCCAGACAACTGTTTAGTCCTGATCCCTGGAGTTCTCTTTACATTGTGTGTGTATAAATGCTTTTACTTAGCTGTGAGTTCAACTATTAATTTGACCTCTGATCATGATCAGTCATGATTTTCATATTTCTTCTTTGAGTCCCTTCAGCCTTTTGTACTGTGTTGAATAAAATTCTGAATTGTTTGCTTGATACAGACCATTAAATCTGGCCCTTCTGAAACAGAGAACATCTTTTCCACGACCACAGGATGTGTCTTTTTACGTTGTTGTTTAAGAAATGAGAAGCTACTCACTTCGGTCAGTCAGTTGAGGTTAAATAAGCTGTTTCCAGCTGAAACGTGTCATTATATTACATTTTAGAGATCAACCACAGAAATTAAGGAAGCAACAGACCTGTTCATCTCACATGTGCACCTTTAACACTTGATTAAAGTTTACCTTCAAAGTTTGTGTTATTATTCATTGTTGAACCAGCTCAGTCCTTTCCACGCTGTAGGAGAACTTTAAAAGTGCACTACCACAGAATCACCAGCTAAGAGGCATTAGCTCACTTCCACGCTACTCACACTTCCTCAGGCACTTTGTTAATTTGAACTATTAAGACTTTCCCAAATGAAGATGACATTTGGCAAATTTCCCTCCCCCGTACCCTTAATGAAGAGTTTGGACACCTCACAAAATGTCAGTAAATATGTGGTATGATGACCATTTGAACAGGTTCTAGCAGGTAGTAAGCTGTACAGGTAAAGACTGCCCTTTTGTTGCATAACCAGTCATTTTGTCCTAAAAGCCATTTGAAGTATGACAGAAACCATTCAGTTCAGGAAAAGGGGGGGTTTCTCCTTTTAGGTGTCCAAGGGGTAAATAGTTATCTGTGACAGTGTCAAAAAGTCCCACAAAGCCAGAGTAATCGAAGAACTGACGTTTATGCCACTAATCTTTAATTCATATCTCCAATTCAATCCAGTGCATTTATTATAACGTATTTTGTACATTTTTCACAATAGTTTGTACTTTGTGTAATACTTATACTACGTCCATTGAAAGATGCACCAGTGCACACAAATAAGTTAGTAATACTAGTCATTGGAAGTGACACACACCAAACCCTAAGCCTAACTATGATCACGTCCTAATCCCCAACCCTGACCCTGACCACATCGGTCGGCTTTTTCCACCCTGCAAACCTATGACATCGCAACATTGATGATTGGTCACTTGCAATGTTGCAACTGGACCAACATTGGTTTTGATGATCCAGGAAGAACACCACCGCAGGGATATCAGATACAGCTATAGTGAAGGAGACATGCTGTATAGCTTACCTCGTACAAACAGGTCTGTGTGCTTGTCAGAGTGAGGCTGCAGTCTGTTTCCAAAGATTCCTAATCTAAAAAGAACTGAATCAGAAAGTTACACACACGCCTCTGAAGTAGGTCAAACTGAGACTCCAGCACTTGAGTAAATGTAATGAGATCAAAACGTGTTACTTTCAAATTACATTCAAAGGTCTGGTTTTATGACAGGGGTTGGCACCGTGGCACCGCAACGCCAGTGCCTCACTTGATCTGCTTGTGATACCGAGCTTGAACCGCTGACTGCCGAGCGTGGGCAGCATTCAGTTTGCAGTGCTTTCATGGGTCACTTACTGAAAATGCAAATGATCAGAGGAGGCCATCAAATGGCACAGCTGACCTGGTAATCCGCATTCGTGAATCGAAAATAGCAAGGATTCTGTAGCTGCTAGCATGACATTTGCCATTATACAAATTGCCCTCGGAGAGTTCAACGAGCATGGATCACACTGGAGATCACCTTTTGTTATTTAAACTTCTATATTTTCAATTTTGTAACACTGCTTTACTTTGGTTTGTGTGTTTTTTTTTTTTAAGCTGGGCTATCACGCCCATGATGTACCCGTTCTCCTTCATCTTCAGCGTGCCCAGCACAGCTTACGTGGTGTTGACCTGCATCAACCTCTTCATTGGTATTAACAGCAGCGTGGCCACCTTTATCATGGAGCTCTTCAATGATGATGTAAGTGTCATCCTCACCACACGCTCACACACGCATACAGAGTCTGTGCGGACGGAAAAGTGGGAGACACACATGCATGCATGCACATTTTTAACGCGACAGGCGACACACTTCCTGTGAAACAGCAGGCGCAGACTTTCAGACTCCATAAAAATGATATTTATGCAGAAGCTATAGCTGCGGATGGCTAATTGACTTGAATCATAGATAAACGCTCAGTGTTTTTCCATTTTTTTTCCAAAGCAAAAGCTTCCACGCGCGTGGGTGGGGTGTGTGCCCACCTGGTATAACTTTTAATATATTTCCTTTATCCTCTCAAGGATTTTTCAAAGGAATTATTTTGCCTATTCTTTTTAATGTTAAATCGTTTGCTGAGAATTGGGTCTTCAGAGAACTTTGCTCATCCATCTTTCAGCAAGTGTTCATTTTAACTGCAAGCTGCTCCAGTCTCAGTGGAATCAAAAGACATAGACACCAAAAACGAGCTAAATAAGAAATGCAGAGCTCGGTTTGGAGAGAGACAGACTGTCAGTCATTGTACTGTTTTATTAGAATTTAAATAAATTACATAAAAAAGAAAATATCTGAATACGCAATTTGTGCAAACAGCCAGGACTCAGACAGCACAACCTCAAGTTTTTGAAACAATTTCTCTACTTTTCTGACATCTTTCTCGTTTGTTCTCTGATTTGAATACGTCTAAACACATTTGCAGCCTTAATTGTTATTTGCACGATTCCCATGCATCGCCCGCTCTCTCATTTGGTTTTTTTCCCACCCCACCACGTATTTTTAGCCTCGTGCTGATCAGTCATCCCTTGTCAACAGACACAAGAACACGGTGCGGTGACGAGCCGCGTTTGCATCTGACGCTTCATCAGAATGTCTCCCACATCCCCGATCTGCCACTTCAGACGCAGCGTAATGTCGTCTCAAAGACTCAAAGAGTCTGCCCCCTCCGACACGCCTGCCTGTGACTTGATCTTCTGGCGCCCGCTCCGTGATGGCATGGGATGTTTCCTGTCTCCTAACGAGGCGGCCTCATTTGCATCGTGATTTCATTATCGCCGACATTCATCATCAATTTGTATTTTTCACGAGCGCGTCTCTCCTCCAAGAAAGTCACTGTGGTCATTTTGTTGTGTCTGCATTCTCTTTATTTATTGATGCGACGTTAGCGGAGCGTATTACTCATAAAGGGCGCCATTCCCGATAATTTAATGGACAGCGCTTTGCCCACGGGCCGGTGTAAAGGGACGGATTTACTGCCCACTTCGCTCGATTGAGGCATTAGGAGCAGCGTGTTTCTCTGAGGCTCGATGGGGACGGAGGTCCGAGATAATTCTGCTAATCTGACCCAATTTCGCCGCTGATAAGAGTCTGATGGGTCAATATGAATCAACTTACATGTTACAGCTCTCCAGGTTTCCATGTCTCCCCCAGTTCAGAGCTGATATCTCCCCGGAACAGACTCTTCACAAACTAGCTAGCGCAGATATGACAGTGCCCCGACGTGCTCCAGTTCAACAGAAACGGCAGATCCTGCACATGACAGCTCTATCCAGCCTTCTCCTCTCGCAGCTTCTGCGATTTCAAAGCTGCGCCTCATCACTTTCAGGCTCCTCGGCGGCGGCGGCGACGATATTTAAACAGTGTCGCTCAAAAGTAAAGCTTCCGGCTTTCAGTCTGTTTTCTCTTTTCAAGCACTGGGTGAATCTAGATCCCTTTTGGGCATAGCACCATTTTTCCAGGGGAGAAAATGGGAAGAAGGGAAAAAAATTATAGCAGAGTGGGAAAGCAGCGCTGCAGTGTTATAGACTTGGTGCCCTAGTTTTGTCTTGAGACCAATGGGAGATTTTCTTTCCCTCAGGACTGTCCAACTCCCTGTGGATTGCATCAATCCCAGCCTGCCTTGTACGCTTGAAGCGCTGTCTGAGTCAATACTTCCACCACGTGCCTCTAAGAGATAACCGCAGGCACCCATAGATTTTCCAGGATAAATGTATCGGTGTGGTGGCGTGGCCAGGTACCGCTTACCTCATGTAGTGTAATTGGAGTACATTGTTTTAAGTCCAGAAGAATTTATCGACGCTGTGCTTAAAACAGGCAAAGGTTTAATGTAGTCGATTGCTCACGACAGAACTCCTACAGTATCTCAAAACCACAGGAATATCATCTCTTGAAAAAATCTTCCCCAGCTGTTTGTGCCATACATCCTCTGTTTGTCTCCTTTCATTGTGATTCGCAGCATTATGAATGAAGCCACGCTGTGGGAATGAGCACGTGTAGGGATATGGGTCAGATAAGCACAGCGCAGACAATACCACCTTTAAAAACCATTTGAAAATGATGTATGGGCCCATAGCGCAAACACAAGGGGGGAAATTGTCCGGCGTTTTATCATCTTCGACAAAGAAGCTCTTAGATCTCCTTGATGAACACCCAGTCAGGAGGAGATATGTTATTTCATGTATCGATCTCAAATTAGGTCTCGCTGCTTTTTGCATTCCTCTGCCAGATGGATGGGCTGCTCTCAGCCAAGGTCATAGCTGTTGTTTATTTATTTAACTTTCTTATCTCTGTTTAGGCTTAGTGTTGAATCTAAAGAATAGAGGTGCCTTTAGCAAATTCCCCGATGCTTGCATTCGAGTGGTTACATACATTGTGAACATCCTGGGGGATAAAAATATGTTTGCAAACGTCAAGAAAAGAACTTTGAGGGTAAACTTGTTTTCTGCTACAGCAAATTGTTGCAGTAAAGTATATCTTTCCTCCATATACTGTCAGTAAAGGCAATCAAGTAATTGGCTACAGAGAAAATACTAATACACAAATATAAATTAGCGATTTAAATGATACCATTAAACCATTTTTCTCCTTAGTAAGCAGGGTTCAAGTGTTCAAAAAAAATGTTGGTGTTACCAGTAACAAGATGCACCAATTTTTGTTGAATATGCATTGTTATTGCAGCTCTTCTTACCCTCCTGTCCTCAAGCAAATGTATAGGTGTAGATAAAAGAAATGATGAATTGCTGCTGAACATCTAAAGACGTCTAAAGGTTTGCGTCGACATCGTGATCAATGAGACCTTTTCATCACGGTCTTGAATCTGCCCGAGAGAACTAGGCCAGCGAACACTTATTGTAGTGTGTAAGTTTGTAAGTTGGATTGTTGTTCGTCTCATTCAGATGACCTCAAACACATATCGGAACATTTCCTGTTACGAGAATTATTATACAGTAAAAATCTTAGAGCGTTTTATTACTATTCCATTTTATTTTATCAATGACAAGGACCTTTCATACAAAGTATCCCCATATAGTCATGGGAAAAAGAAAAGTACACCTATGTGAGTTCTAAGGTTGTAGATATCCTTTGCGACACATTTTCACTCTTTTTCAGCCATTCTGTTGTAGATTCGATTGGAATCTTTGTCCTGCTAAATGATCCAGTTTCAGTCAAGCTTTTGCAGACTGATGGTCTCACATTTGGAAGACATTTGTTTTGCAGTCCTGTGGCTGTAAAACAAGCCCAAATCATCACCCCTCCACCACCGTGCTTTCAAGTTTATTCCCCCTCAGTCTGCATTAAGCAGTAATTGGAGAGTCAAACCTCTAAACTCATATAGAAGCAGTGAGGGTGGAGTTTTTGTTAAATGAAGAATGGCTGTGTATATGTCATGTTTTGTAGTTCATCCGAGGTTGCATTTGCATGATTTTAAGCTCTGATAAATCAAACCTTAGAACTGATACAGAGTGTACTTTCTCTTTAGCATGGCCGCAGATCTTTAGCTATATTTGGAGCTACTGTACATTAGTATCTTTGTCCCCTTTGTGATCAGATTTGTTCCTGGCTCCAATGATCACAGGGATAAGGAGAGGCAGTGAAAGCAAGAGTGCAAAAGCTAGATAGGATCAGTAATACATCTGTCTGCTGAATATGGAAGCAGCATGTGGTTAGCTTAGTATGAATGCAGGAAGGAGCTAGCTTGAGGACACCTGTAAGTTACTAAAGCAAGGCAGATATACAGCAGCAGCACCATATATATTCTTAATGTGCACAGGCTAAATGTGCCCCCACACCTCCTTAGGAGAAAAAAAAAGTCGTCAACAGTTTTATTTTTATTTTTTTTTCTTTGTCTGCCTTTCCCCCTCGATCACGGTCTCACTTCCCACCTGCTAATATCTGACAGAGTATGTTGTCTTATTTAAAAAGTGTCATGTTTTTCTTGCATTTACACAATAAGCTGACATCCAGTGAAAGTGCAGACTGAAATATCTTTAAATCTGGCTTTTTATTAAGGCTGGCAGACTCATAAGGCCTCACACTCGCATTGTAACTGCCAATTGAAAGCTTAGTCACTGAAACTAATTTCACAGAGCTGTTACACGCATGCATGAATAAATTCTGTGACAATAATGGCCATCATTTGGAAATCTTGCACACAGCTTTAACAAATCGCACCTCTGCCGCCGCCCCACCTAATCTCGCAGACTCGCCCAGAAAACAGAAATGATGAATTTGTAGTCTCCATCCATGTATGCAAGAGCTTTGAAGACTATGCAGCAATAGAGCACTATGCATAATGCATGAACTCGGTTGTGAAGCCACAGTAATATGTTGCCCTTTTGCTCTGCCTTCTCCTGTTTTACCCCCTCTCCTGTACTTCCTTCCTCGCTTGTGCCAGTTCGTTACAGCCTGGTCCGCTGTGTCTTAATTTAATTAATTGTTGCTTTTGTACTTTATTAAGCTGTCAGTGTTCTAACCACCGGCAGGTCAAATGTGGAGAGAAAGGAACTGTACAAATTTAGAAAGGAAAAAAAAGTTGTGTGGAAATACGCTGTCAAGACTTTATTACTGCCTATGCCTTGTGAAACACTGAAACAATGTGCTTTGGGTTTGTGTTTGTGTTTTTTGTTGTTGTGGTGCTTTATCAGAAGAACCAAAAGAAGACAGAGTACCTGTGCTTTTCTTCCTCCCACCTGTGACTCTTTGGTGTCTGGGTGTTTCCTCTACCTTTAGTTATGATTTTAAGGATGAGCATCTGCTTCCCTGAGCATCAACTCATCTGTTTGTGTTTGCACATACTGAGCTCTACTGTACGTGCTCCCCCCCACAGATCACACAGTACGTTCCCTGACGTCTCCTAAATTCCAGCATGGAGAAGGTAGATGAACCTTGATGCACCGAGTTCCCTCGGCATGCTATTTGGTGCACCGCAATACACCCGTGCTCAGCGTGCAAGCACAGCGCAGGATGTTTGTTAATTATCTGCACTTGCATCAGGGAGCTTCAAGCTATTTTCCAAAGCTCTCACTCTGGCTCTGCTGATTCAGGCCTAGAATTGTCAACATATTGAGCTTGTAACTGTGCAATTCCCAGTCAGGGTTTAAATAGCCAAAACGTCCTCGTGCCACTAATGTGTATCCTGTGTGTCTGTGTGCATTTTTCTCAACAGAATATCACCTATATCAACAACATAGTGAAGCAGGTGCTGCTGATATTCCCACACTTCTGTCTGGGCAGAGGGCTGATTGACATGGCCAAGAACCAGGCAACGGCCACACTCTTCAGCAACTTTGGTGAGAGGATGATATTATAGCATGGAATACAGAAAGGACTAAACTGTCTCACACATTAGTGCTAGATTTTAAGATGTTAAATGGGTTCATGTGCTTTGGACAGTGACACCGCAGTGGTCAATGAAGATGTGATTGAAGCCCAGACGTTCAGGTTTAATTCAAGGGGTTTGGCAAAGGTACTGCATTAACAGTTCGGGAATCATATTTTTATGCAGTCCCGGATTTTTAGCGGCTTAAATTTCATTGTCTTGTGAGACCTTTTGCCTAGAATTCTAATATGAGGTCCAAAGGACATAGATGTAAATAAGGGAGGCCATCATTAGGCTGAAAAACCCCCAAAATCCAGCAGAAACACCACAAGGCCTGAAAAGACCACAGAAGAAAGTGGATGATCTTTCCATCGTTAAAAAAATTCCCTTCACAAGATCCAGCTTAGTTGAGACCACTCTCAACAGGTAGGTATGCCATCGTCAAAGTCTACAATCAAGAGATGTCTTCATTAATGTAAATACAGAGGGTTTACAACAAGGTGCAAACCACTGGTTACACTCAATTGATTGATTAATTGGGGGAAAAAAATCCTTTGGACAAATGAAAACAAAATGAATGCGAATGAGGATAATGCGAAGAGAAAACAATAAAGAGAGGAAAGAGCAGCTCACGAGCCGTAGCATACTGTATCATCTGTTAAACGTGGAGGGAACACATGGGCTGAAGTGCACAGGGCTGTACTCTCTGCTCAGATTCAGCCAAATGCTGCAAAACTGCTTCTCAGTGCAAATGGACCAAAACCAACCCGAGAGTTTCACACAGAACAAATGGGATGTTTTTAAGTAGAAAAGTCATTCACTGGATCCCAACCCAACAGAGCATACTGTTTTAGTTACTGAAGGTAAATGAGAATGCAGCCAAGAGCTGCAAACCAGCAGCAACTGAAGGCGGCTGCAGTAAAGGCCTTAGCAGAGCTTCTCAAGGGAGGACACACAGCATGAGTTTGAGACTTTAGGCAGTATGGAAAGCATTTTCATTGAAATATTAAAAAATAATCTTTATATTTGAAATTATGCTAGCTTGTACAATTAATTTTGAGGCTCTGAAAATGGGGGATTATGTCTAAAAATGACAGATAACATCAATTTTTTGTAAAACCTACCAAATTAAAGCTGAAAGCCGGCGCTTCAATCATATCTTATTTGATTTAAAATTCACTGTGATGGCGTACGGAGGCAAAATGACAGAAATTTTGTCAAAGTTAGTGCAAAGTACCCTTAGATTACATCCAGTTAGATTCATTTGGCTCTAAATGGATGTCATCTAAGGGTACTTTGCATAGTAAGCTCAATACTTTACAGCATTTCAGCGAGAGAGAGAAAAAGCATCAGTCTCCTCTTTGGGAAACGCTTGGCAGACATTCCTTTTTAACGGGATAAAATCTGAACCAGACTCAGGTCGGGGCAGCTGTCTTGCCTCCACATGTTGGGGTGAGAGGAGAGCAGAGTGAGAAAAGATGAGTGTTGGAGAAATAACAGGCAATAAACACTGGGCAGGTTGGTAGGGCCAATAACCGCAGATCAGAAACACGAAGACCGTATCTGCAGAAAGGTGAAGGAGAGGGAGCACAGGGAGAGGAAAAAAGACCAAAACAGAATAAAAACACAAGTTAGTGACTTGTACAGGTAATGCATGGGCAGAGAAAGCTAGCTCAGCGTGTAAAGCGGATTAGCAAAAAAAGAAGAAGAAAAAAGAGAGCGCTGGTATATTTATAAAACCCTTTAAAACATGGTTATCTCACCCCGGTGCCTCAAAGTGCCACAGATTTTACCAGACTCGGTTTCCTCTCACTCAGCAGTCAGCTGCAGCACCTAATTTATCACAGCGGACCGCTTGTATAAATTTCCATCCTGCTCTCCTATACTTTGTGCCTCTTAAAATATTTAGAGCAACTCGCGCCGCAGATTTCTTCCATTTTACTTGCAAACCTCGCCGTTGACTTTTAGTAAACAACAACAAACTGCACCACGTGCTGCTCTGAAAACAGCCAGAATAAATGTTCTGTGGATCTTTGCAACGAAACATTTGCATAACCGGTTTTTGCATCACAGTCGCCCACCACACTGCTCTGTTCTCTGTTACACTGGCAAATGACTGGAGCATTTAAATTATTGGAATACCATAAAATATTGCAAGAAATGTACATGCCATCCAAAAATATAATAATAATAGCCCACAAAGGAGCATTTATATGGCGCCTTGTCTCGTATTCCACCCGTTTCTCCACTGATACGATGCTATTTCGTTCTAAGCGTTAGTTCTCCAATATTTGACCAGAAACGCAGCTCCCTAGTGTCCACTACAGCTGCACACTCTGCATGAGTTAAATTTAGACAGGATAGGGAAAAAAACAGTGTAATGGTGCTTGTGGAGGTGGAGCTGGTATTGAGGAGGTCATCAAGAAGCAAAGAGGCACATGCAAGAGGAAAAAGGGGTCTTATCTGTGGAGAGATGGAGCAGGAAATAGCGGTTTGAGGAATCATTTGTGGCGGCGGTTGGAGAGAAGGAAGAGAAAAGCAATCACAACTTAAAAAGGCTAGTGTGGAAAGGGGCTATTTACCCGAGAATGAGACTGAAAGCTCTTTTCGTTTTTCTTGTCTCCTTTGCACCCCCCAGCCCCGCCCCACCCTTGGCCTTAAGGGCTGTAGAAGCCGTGAGGGAGAGGGAAAGAGAGCAGATATGATAATGGTTAGAGTGCTGGGCTGTCAACGGTTTACTTTACTTGCATGTTCATTAGCCAAAAAATAAAAATATGGCTTCAACATGAAAAGTACAGGATGTCAGCAGTTTCTTCCCATGACATAGGTGACAGCATTTATTTTTTTTATTATTATGCAAAGGCTAAGTGGCTTTTTAAACTGCCGCCTTTCACCAACAAATGCGTCTCAGCAACACCAGCGTCTGACAAAGACACATTTGGCTGTCCGTGAACAAAAACACATCTGCTTATTTCCCTTCTGTTTTGACAGCTTGTCCATTAACTCATCCTCGGGGCTCGCTGTTAAGGGTTGGAAGTTACTGTGACGTGACACGTGGAAATAATCTGTGTAATTACCTGCCTTTCTCCTGTGTGCGTTTGCTAATTTCCTTATCAGGGGAGGACCGTTTCAAGAACCCGCTGAGCTGGGAAATGGTGGGAAAGAACCTTTGTGCCATGTCCATCCAGGGAATTGTCATGTTTGCTGTTACAATCCTCATCCAGTATAAATTCTTCTGCAAACCAAGGTGACCGTAAGAAACTTTAAAACAAAAAAACAAAAAGAAAAAACAACTCTTCCTTGTGTTTTGTCAGATAAACAAATTCTCTCCTGTTCGCAGCTGTTAGGATTAGTAATACGCTCTATATTGACTTTATATGAAACATCTGTTGCACTGCAAATGTGTTTTACCAAATTCAAAGCAATTATGTCTTCCTTTCCTTTTTTCCACTCTTTTTTTTGTAGTGTTTTGTACTCTAAAAGCGAGGTTGCCATAGGAACTAATGCCCGTGGCTTCATCTATTTATGAAAATTGCAGAGATTGTTTCATTGAGCTTAAACTTTGACCAACATAATTTGTCACACGAGTTCATGTTAATTTTAATGAAGGGTATTATGCCAACTGTGTTTGACTCTCTCCGCTAGACTTATTTCAGGGAAGTGGCTGCCTGCAGAGGAAGAGGATATCGATGTTGCCAGGGAACGAAGGCGGGTGTATGAAGGCGAAGCCCAGAGCAACCTTCTGAGGATCTGTGACCTCACTAAGGTATCCAGCTTTGGTGCTTTTTAGTGAGGTTTTTTCCATTCTGTTCTTGCTCCTACTTGATTTAATTTTGTTCCATCGCCTCTTTGTAAAAAGTGTAATTGTATTTAACCCTCATCTTCCCAACTGGGGCCTGTATTTTTTTCTTTTTGTAATATCTGAGTTTTGTTTTTTTTAATTGTTCCAGTATTTCATCACTTTTGTCAGTCAGTTTGTTCCCCACAAAATTACCCCGCCATGGAGGTTATGTTTTCAGTGTTTGCATGTCATTATTCTGCCTGAAAACACAATAACTCGAAAGGTTTTGAATGAATTGTGATAAAACTTTGTAGGGGTGGAGAGTGGGGTCATTTTAACAGCCCATTCAAATTTGCCTGACATCCACCGATGTCTTCAAGGTCAACTTAACGATTTATTGGTTGAAAATGAACAAAAAGCCTTAAAAATGAGAAACTATGAGTCTTACAAGTGTGCTGTGTTCATTCAACCTATAGAAAGTCATGTATAAAGATTCAAAAGTCACGTCACCTGTGACCCTTTCTTCAAGGTCAAAAGATTAATTTGAGGGTCACGGTGACAATAATGCTTGACAGAGCTATTGAAAACTGTTTCTTACTGCCATTGTTTGCATTGACAACATGCAGGCACACAGGGAATGAGGAAATATCACACCACTTTGGACCAATGACCTCTTTTTCAAAGTCAAATAAGGTCAAACTGTCTTAAAATGTCTTTTATCTTTAAACCTGCCTAAAATTCTCTTGCCTTTGTTTGTAAAGGTAACGTTTAGTAAATATCACATTTGAGATGCAGCTGGATCTACTGTATCTGAGAAAGCTGACCTCTGCCACTGATTCTGTTCATAATATTTATGGACAGAATATCTAGGTGCAGCCAAGAAACTCTAGGTGGAGGGTGAAGAGTTTGGGTATCTTTTTACAGATGATGTGCTTCTTTTGGCTTCATCGAACCGTGATCTCCAGCAGCCTGAGCTGAGGCTGTTTGCAGCCAAGAGTGAAGCAGGTGGGATGAGAATTAGCAACTCTAAGTTCAGGGCCGTGGTTCTTAGCTGGAAAAGTTTAGAGTGGCTGCTTTGGGTCAGGAATGAGTTGCTGCCCCAAGTGATGGAGTTTGTCTTGTGCTTTGTTCATGAGTGGGGGGAGAGTGGTGTGGGAGATTGGCAGACAGACTAGTGCCGTCTTGGCAGTGATGCTGACATTGTACTGGCCTGTTTTGGTGAAGAGTGAGCTAACCGTGACGGTGAAGCTGTCAACCAATAAAGCTTCATTCCTACCCTCACCTGTGGCCGTGGGCTCTGAGTAGTTACCGAATGAATGAGATTGTGGATTTCAGCAGCGGAAGCAAGTTTCCTCAGGAGGGTGTCTGGGCTCGACCTTACAGGAGCTCGGTCATTCAGAGCAGAGCCGCTACTCCTCTGCATCAAAAGGATCCAGTTGAGATGGTTTGGCCATTTGACCAGGATGCCTCCTGGGAACCTCCTAGGTGAGGTGTTACAGGCTTGTAACTGCTAGTTATGTGTTTCAGTTATTTTATATTGGGGTCAAAATGAGCTTGGTTGGTTTTACAATAACAGGGTACCCATGAAGATTGTACTTGGGATATTGAGTGCAAAGATTTTCATTATAGAGAACATGTGAATGAACTGAAATGTTGAATAATAAACTCTCAGAATAATAATAATGATCTCTCTTTCTCCTTATATGTCATTAATTACATAACTAATAATGCTCAAAGAAGAAATTTGGTTTGATGACGGACCTTCATCCTGTGACCTCTCACCTTTTTTTGCAACCTGATAAATTCACCCTGCCCTTTGTATGTCCTCGGCTTCTTATTTTATGACTTACTGCTATAGATTATGTTAATGTTTACTTTTTTATATGTGGAAAATTGTGTAGTCCACCTACAATACTTTTTGCAACACTCAATGCCTATATTTCTGAATCATTATGCATCATTGTACGTAAAGACTTTAGTTCACCTGAATATGTGGACGTGTGTGTGGGCGAACTTTACTCCCTTCATGTGCTCGAGCTATAATCTTTTCCAGGCTAAATGGGAAAGACAGGTTGGTAGCCTGCAGCTGTGTGCTATCACAAACATCATAAGTGGGCACAAGAACCAAACAAGATTACACTTTTAGAGGTGGAAAGGGTCTGCGCTCCTATGTAGCGCTGGCCCTCCTTTCCTCGGTGTGTGTGAGACTGAGCATACTGTGGCGGTGCGAGCCTCAACACCACCAAGATTAACGTCTCATCCATTGGCAGATGTTCCCTCCCTGCGGGCAGCGTGGCAGCAGGAAGTGTCACCACAGCAGCCTGCTTTGCAGCTCCAGTGCCGACAGCTGGACGATCTAACAGCCTTTTGCTTCTTACCACCTCTCTTCGCTCCTTTACTCCCTCGGTCTGCTCATTCTCACCATACTTAATCTCTCACTCGTTGCTCACGAAACACAGTTGTGCGCCACACTCCCTCGGGTAATTACTGAACAAAACAGTTGGATGGGTAATGTATTACAAATCATCTTCAAAGGCAAAAAGTTGGGCCGGGTTGTAGGAATGCTAGTTTTCAGCTAAGAGTTGTTGAGCTAACGTCTTTAAAGTTCTTAAAATCCTTGTTGCAAATGTGCCTTTCAAACAGTACGAAAGTATTCACTCGGTTTGGCTGAAATAGTCTGCTGTCGACAAGCACTTCAGTTATTACTCATGTGCACGTTCGCAGTTGACAGCACGTCTACGAGATGAGACACAGTGGCCCATCGCCACACAAACACAGCAGAGCATTGGCAGAAGGCATCAGGATTCTTCCTGCAGTGCCCTCATTGACTCCCTCCACAGCTGTGCCCCATCCATTGGGGGGTGTAGATAATAAAATGATCAATGAGCACATGGCTTTGGTGGCCGTGTGCCACAGGCTGGGCCCTGTCATAAATCTGAGCATGCCTCTGAAGCGATCGACAGGCCATCAATCATCTGTCAGATACCTGCTCCTCCCCTTCCTCATCCTGCTGCCCTAAACAGGAGCGTTTTGCTATGCGCCCCACCTGGTAGCCTCCACTTAGCTGCTGCATTAGCGTCGACACCATAATCGATGGAAGTGTGTCCGTCTGTGAGCATTTTCCAGGCCCAGTGCTGTCAGTTTAACCTTCCAGTCACTCACTGAGATGACAGGGAAAGTTTCAAGGAACCTTGTGACAGCTGTTTGGATTAAGGAGAATGAGTGATGAGTGGCACCTTGGCATACTACAAGTGTGCTAATGTGTACTAAGGGCATTTAAGTCGTTCAAATGAGACTCTTTTGGCAAGAGCTCTTGGTTTTATATTTAGAGAGGGCGTACATTTGTCTACAAAAACATTTATACATAGATTCAACTATTCATTAGCCTAAAACCTATTTACCCATTTTTGAGTGATTACCAGACTCGACTTAAGTGATTTTGAGGTTTTTCAGCTTTTTTCCAAAAAGTATATTTTCTGGCAGTTTTCCTTTTCTTAAATTTCCTCTTAAAAGGCAAACTAGAGCCTGCTTGTGACTCCATTTGCATCGTGTTAATAATTTAAATTGTTTAGACTCGCAGCAGTTAATCAGGCATGGCAGTAACTCAGTGCCTTTAAGTCTGTGTAGGTTCTCAGTCATCCAGGTCTTTGTAGTCTAAGGCAGTGTTTCCCAACCTTTGGAATAGAATAGAATAGAATAGCTTTTTATTGTCACTGTTACAGGAACAATGAAAGGCAGTTTGGCATTTCTCCATGTGTGTGAAGTCTACAATAGCTTAAGTATTTACACAATAACAGACAAATTGTACATTTACACAAGAAATATATGTACAAGTTATACATGCACCTGCAAACATACACGCACATACATACATATATGCATCCGTACATACATACACATACATATTTCCACATACACGCTTACATCTATATACATACACATACATGCCATCTAACTAGCAGGTGCATTGAGAGGTGCAGTGTGATCAGTGATATTGCACATTGAGTGGGGGGGGGGTGCTTGTTGGAACTATACTAAATAAGGTTATAATAAATACAGTTTATAGAGTTACAGTTTTAGGAGCCATGGCACATATTTCACATTAGAAAAATCACACCGCACACCACCAAAGAAACTGTCACAAAAAGCATATTGATAATTTTTCCCCCTTGCACCAGGTATAGCAGAATTTGTTTGGTTTGTCCCCAATATACCTTTTTTGCTTTCTTCTGACCACTACTCATGCTAGGGCCTTCTTCTGGGTTGGAATTTTCTCCAAGACCCAGGTCAGATTGACTATTTTTTCAAATATTTATCTATCAAATATTTATCGTTGCGTTGTCTCACTCACACCATGACTATTATGTAATTTCTTCTTCGTCTTCTGTTTTACTGGAAGTTGGCAACCCATTTAATTAGAGCAGGTAGTTGTACTGCCCTCTAGTGGAAGAGAATGTCATTATTCAGCCTGTTACTCACGCTGATCGCTTAGAGTACTAATCAGGTAGAACCAGATAATCTTCCACAGCACACCTGATCATTTCTCACAAGCGACTGGACTTCTTTAAGTTACTTGAAGAATTTCCCCTCTCATCCGAGAAGCTTCTTCAGTTCTAAAACCAAATGGTGCAGAGTCCCAGGTATTAAAAACCCTACTGGGAGATGTCCGTTAGGAGGGTCAATGACCCACTATTGATCATGTGCCTCACATAAGACAAGGTGTGAAAAATGGCGTGGGTCATTATCATCATTGTTTCAAGTAAAACCATGGTGAGATCTTACTTCACCCTATCATGTGACTTATTGAGACCACCTGACACAAGATGTTAGGTTGAGGCGCAGGGAAGGGATCTTTTTAGGCCTCTTTTACTCCTCTTACAAACCAAGCTCATTACCCTCAGTACCTTTAGGCATGTTGACGTGGTGAAGACAACCAGCTGAAGTTTCAACATGAGCACGACAATGGGCAAGAAATGCACTGAGGCTACAATTCACCAAAATTGGACAATAGGAGATTGGAAAAATGTTGTGTAATGGTCTGGGGGATATTTTCTTGGCATGCTTTGGGTCTTTTGGTACCAGTTAAGCATTGTTTAAATGTCGCAGCCAACTTGAGTGTTCTTGCTGACCATGTCCAGTGGCGGTCCTAGCCTGTTTGGCGCCCTGGGCGAACACTCCCTCTGCTGCTCCCCGTTTCTCGTTTCTCCTCCTCTACTTTTCTCTTTTTCCTAAACTGAGCTTTGAACTTTTCTTGTCCATCTTCCATTGGTTTTAATTTTGCACTCCAGTACACCCATCCCCCAACACGAGGATCACCACAACATAACCTAACACACCTACACCTTAGTTCACAGATTGACTTTGTCTAGGGTGCATTTCTGGGATTTCACACAACCCAGGATTCAAATCATGAATACATAATGGGCTTGGATTTACATCATTATGAATGAAATGTGCTCTATTTGGAAGCAGCCCTCCCCTTTCGACGGGTTGTGTGTGAGACTTTAAATCATCAAACTGTAAATTTTAAATTGTTATTGATCCCTTTACCTCTACTCCTAAAGTGTATATTTATTTTCTTACTCTTCTTATATTTATTGTTTGTTTACTTTCACTGCTGTAACTGGAGCCTCGTCGTCTCGTCTCTCTACATACTGGACTGTATGTAGCAGAGATGACAATAAAGTTTACTTTGACTTCAGCAGCAAGCAGGCGCACCGAGGGCTCTCGCGCTCACTTTATAGAATTTCGAAAAAACATTGGTGCAAATTATGAGTCTGTATCATAATGTCTGGTGGTCTGATTTGGTTTGATTTTATTTTGTTTTATTTTGAGAGTTGGTTATTAGATGCTGCTCCAGCCAGCCAGAGAATCCCCCGCCGCCCCGCCCTCTCCTCCCTGTGCCGCAAGCAGCAGGCGCACCTCGCAAACGGAGGGCGCCCTTACTCCCAGAAAACGGGCGATAGAAAACCGATTGGTGCCTATGCCATTCCCAATATGCGCTGGCACGACGTCAAGGCAGCATGAGTAGGAGCAATTTTTTTATTTTTTATTTTTTTCGATGCCCGTAATGCCGCCCCCCCACCACGTTGCCGCCCCGGGCAACTGCCCGTGTCGCCCGTATCAAAAACCGCTACTGACCATGTCCATCCCTTTACAAGCGTGTACCATCTTGTGATGGCTGCTTCCAGCAGGATAAAAACCATTTACCAAAGTTCAAATCATCTCAAACTGGCTTCTTGAACTTAATAATGAGTTCACTGTACGTCATTTCCAGAAGTTTGTACTTGTTCAAGACGTGAAGAGTGGTGAGATCGAAGGGTACACGTTCTTTTAACAGGGCTGTGAAGGTAAAAGGTGTCAAAAAATGTGAACCTTTGCACTGTGAGTCATGATCTGCAGTACTGTTTAAAAAAGAAAAAGGACCGTAAGTGTACATGGTTTAGCCAGAAATGCAGCATTTGAAACTCAAGACTTGAGATGTTAAAACCTAAATCTGTATTTTAGCTTTTTAGGTGCCGACATCCTATTTTCAAAGCCGTCTCATCTGATTAGATGTCGGTCTGCTTATCATGACAGCTGCAGCGGTACTCGAGCCAGAGGGGAATTATCCTTTAATTGCCTTCCTCCATACATATATCTCTCGCTTTGATGTAGCTTTAGCACCTAAAACTATCACTGAAAGGTAGTATATGTAATCCAGATTGATAAATACTGAGTGCAGCTGCCAGATGGTGCTGGAAAAATGATGGATCTGTGCTACTCCTGCTTTTATCAGATGCTTTTGATGTGCCAACTGTGTAATAAATGTAATGTCATTGTTTGTCAGACTTAAATGGCAGACTGAAATTTGCATTTACTTCGGATACAAAGTTTTAAAATACCAAGAAATGTAAGATTCATACTAACAAAAATTTAGCAACACGTTTTTGTTCCAGTGCAGCTCTCCAATACGAGAACATAACCATGCACAACACTCACAGAGAAGTCTTTTTTCAGCTTTTATGAAACCAAAACAGACACTCTTATTTTAACTCAAAAGGGCACAGTGCTGTCCTTGATTTTGAATGCTAAATATCTTAAACTGTCACACTCTCCAGTAAGAACAAAGGCCTTGTCTTGTCTTTCCACATGAGAGCAAAGCAACACTGATTCCAAGTTACACTGAAAGCATACACAACCCATATGTAGCCTTCAAAGTAGAAGGGCACCAAAAGAAATGCTTAATTTTGTTGGATGTTCATGATTTTTGTTTCGAATTTAACAAAACATTTTCATTTGAAGTAGAAGTTTCTATATTTTGCGTTTGTCAGGAAAAAGATGAAAGTAAATCTGTGGGAAGCCACCTTTTTATTGAAAGTGTAACCGCACAGCCTTGACATGATTCTTACTCACAATCCAATTACAAGAAATTTTTTTGTTCTGCATTGTTGAAGATATGATTCTAGTTCTGATTGGAACTTGTGTGGTCAATCAATTCGTCTGCCTTGGTTTGGACAGGCATTGATTGCAATGAGATGTTAAATATTAAATATATATTGAATATACTGGTTATTTTTTTCCTCCCCATACAGCAACAACAATATCTTAAAGCAGGATATCGCCAAAAAAGTCTCCTCTGCCTACTCAATTATAATCAAATATTCCACCTACAATTAAAGCTAAAATATGTTAGTTTAGTGAAGCTAACAGACAAACAAAGCAATTATATGTCAAATATAATAGAACAATGCATATCTAAAACACTATATATTACCTTTAGGTATTGGTGGAGTCCTCAGCATAGCATAAAGGAGGTTTAACTAGCCAGAGTTCATATCTAAACCATATGTTAGTTTCAGCAAGTATGCCACCAAAAAATAATACTAAAGTAAGATCACAGCCTATCTAAGATGTTCATATCTATCGCTTTACCCACTGGTTTATCTTGATGTCTACATTTGACACTTTTCTGTTGCTATCATAAGCTAACGATTCTGCTGGCTAGCTTGGTTAGCCATTCAGTATTATACTAAGTGGGACACTAATTTTGGCTAGCATAAACAGGCTTAGAAATATACTCACTTGAAAAATTGAAGGACAAGTTCCTTTTTGTCTAGATCCAGTAAACCCTGAAAAACATGCTTCCCACCTGTGGCTGAAAACAAGCCATACTTTTAGGTCTTAATAATTTAAATATTAAAAATGTATCAATATTAATCAGTTA
Organism: Neolamprologus brichardi; assembly: GCF_056152115.1. Lineage (NCBI taxonomy): Eukaryota > Metazoa > Chordata > Actinopteri > Cichliformes > Cichlidae > Neolamprologus > Neolamprologus brichardi. Next base: position 37,635,510 of record NC_142106.1, on the reverse strand, counting down.
CTTAGCAGTTCTCTATCCACTGTCTCTCGACACACTGTCTTAAATATTTCTTAACTACAGAAGTATAGAGATAATCTCTTCACTCATTGAAGCCAATTTCTAATATAATATGTTTTCTGCTCTTATTTGTTTGGTTGTTTGTTTGTTTGTTTTTTTGACTGGACCAAATTTAGACAAGAAGAGAGTTTTCAGCTAATGATGCCGCTGGCTAGCTTGGTTAGCATTTCAGTGTTTGCTAAAGGAGAAGCTAATTTGGCTAGCACAAACAGGCTTAAAAGACATACTCACCAGTGTTGCCAACTTAGCGACTTTGTCGCTATATTTAGCGAGTTTTCAGACCCCCTTAGCGACTTTTTTTCTAAAAAAGCGACTAGCGACAAATCTAGCGACCTTTTCTGGTGTTGGAGACTTATTTATGACGACTTTATGACGGGTGCTGCCGTGGACACCTCGCCTGTTCCAAAGTGCTCACGGGCGGAGGATAGTCCTCCCCCAGCTGCTATCAGGGCAGAAGATGTTCACACCTGTGCGTCCGAACTGCAAATGAATCGCACATGAGCGAAGCCGCTGCTCCCGCACTGACTGTACCGCAGTCAGTTCTTCTTTTACTGTTATGCTGTTTTGTGGATCACGAGGTTTAAAACTACTTATAAACACACAGACACAAAGTAACTCCACCAGAGTGCCTATTTTGGGTCACTTTTACCGGTCCAAGCCCGGATAAAGGAGCAGGGTTGGAATTGTGACATAAAAAAAACAATAATTGCTAAAATAAATTAAATTTGTAGCTCTAAATAAATTCTAAATGCATTTAGGACGTTTTTTACTCACTTTATGTCTCTTCCACGATGTTATTTCTCTCTCCAACAACGTAGGTTACAATTATATTAGCATGACCAATTATGCAAATTAGCGACTTCTTGCAACTTTTAGGACAGCCAATAGCGATTTTCCTTACTGAGGAGTTGGCAACACTGATACTCACTTTAGAAACTGAACAACAGGTTCCTTATTGTCTACAACTAGTGAACCTGAAAAAAAGGTCTCCGCCTGTAACTCTAACTGGTAACTCAGCTAACCACCCCCAAAGGAAAATATACTTTTAGGTCTTAATAATTAATTTAAACAGTAAAAATATATCAGCGGTCACTACTTATTCAGCGTTTCACTATTTCTTCACACTCTTAATTATTCCTTACCTTTACTCATAGACCTCTGGTTATAATACAACCATATGTTCTCAATTTGTTTGAAAAAAAGAGAAAGAAACCAAATTAAGCAAAATTGTTTTTAGGTACAGAAAGCAACCAAAAAGGGTTTGCTGAAGGCTAATTTGCTGACTTTATCTAGCAAAAATTTAATTTGTATTTTTTTTTAATGTGAATTATTGGTTCAAATATATTTTGCGGTTTGGGAATTTTTTCAGATTTTGAAAGTTTGAGAACAACTACAGTTTTTACTAACCAGCAAATTATCTGTATTTCTTTTGTAAAGCTGCTGTAAAGCTGTATCATTAGTTTGCTCTCAAGTTTTCATTTTTGGGGAATAAGCCTCAAGTGGCCATTTGAAGAACTGCAGGTTTTTACACCTTGACATCAGTTTTGTTTTTCAATCGAGGATGTTGTGTTGTATGAGCTAAATGTAATTTCACAATTAAGATTCAACCCAAGAACTCCTTGATGCAAGCAGCCATTCTCCAAAAATGATGAGGTCGTTTAATCTTACATTTAATTGACAATTTGTGTTGAGCGGTCTTATTAAACTGGGTTTAAGACTTCTTTAACAGAAAAGATGGCGTGCTTTTTCACCAAGGTCGTCACACTGTATTTCGAGGCCAGTGAATGTGGCCGAATGCGCTGTCCGTGCATAAAATGCTGGTCATCTAGTGACAGTGTGTTGATGGTTATTGAGGTTGCTAAAGTGGTACTCAAGACAGATTTGCTCATGAATGCTGTCACTGCAGCCACAAATACTCATTTTTATGTCCTCTCCCTCTCTCCTCTGCGCAAGTGTCTAACTTTTTTTTTAATAGCTTTTCCCATCTGGCTCACTCTAAATGTTGCAAATGATCCCTTCTTGTTAAAATTTGTTTCCTTTGCATTCTCTCACGCTCTCTCTCTCTCTTTTTTCCACCTGCTTCTTCCATCTCACTTCCTCCCTGCTGCTCTGGCCTATCGCTCCATATTTTCTCATGCCATCCTCTTTGCTATCTTTCTCACTGTCTGCTTCCCACACTCCCATTGCCTCCCGCCTTCTCGCCTTCTTTCTCTCCCTTCCTCTTGCTGGTTGCTTGATTCATTTTATTGTCTGCTCCCTGCAGGTATACCCTCGGAAGAGCACCCCTGCTGTGGACAGGCTATGTGTGGGCGTTCCTGCCGCAGAGGTGAGCCAGATGCTGCTGTATCACACAAGCACCTTCTCAAGTAGATTGTCTGTTTGCACTTCTCTGTGTCGTGGGGCTTTTTTTTTAACAATCGTACTTTTGATTACTTCGCAAAAATCAGTTTCTGCAGAAAATAAAATATGAATGATATGAATTGCCCGACGGTACTGACTCACGAGAGCACGAGGGCATTGAGTTGGGCGATTGCACTGACAGTGCGAGTGTATTTCTTGACAGTTTGAGAGTGTTTGGCTCAGTGTTTTCTCAGAGTCAAATCAAAATATCTTCCACACTTCTCAAAGAAGACATTAGTAGGAACAGTGATCTCCTTATCAGGCTTGTTTATGTAGTCATACTACCGCTAAGCATGTCTCTACTAAAGATACAAGCAGGAAAGAAATGGGCGTTGTGTAGCAGCAGCATGTGGACTCAGTGATTGTTGAGTTCTGTGCACTTGGCAGAAGGAAACCAAACAGGCCAACGCCACGGAGGGAACTGGACAACTTATCTGTGTAAAACTCATTATATCATGTGGGATATCACACACACACACTCACTGTCACACGCAGCGTAGCGCTAGAAGCTTGATTTAAACATAATCTCAAATGCTGACAGGCTTTCGTGCTCGGCGGGCTTTCCGTTAGTATCCTATCCTCCCTTCCAATGTTGACTCAAAGCCCAATGTAAATGCCAGTGGAATATTGTGATTCACGGGGCTCTGCTGATCACACACTGCATTTCCATGCATTATTTACATCAAGCTTAGCTCTCTGTGCATTTGCAAGCACAGGTCACAAACAAGCAGGGATCAATGAATGACAGAAATCAAATATTTATGTCCGAGCCAGAGCACCTAAGGCGGGTCACATGACCGCGGGGCTCTGCGGGGACAACTTCCTGCCACATGCCCTCTAGAGGGAAGTAAAATCAGCAGCATCAGGGGAAAAAAAAACAGAGAGAGAGAGGGTGGTGTTTGTTGTAGCAATTTACCGAGTGAGGAAGAAATGCTTTTGGGAATGTTTTTTTGTTTAGTTTTTTTAGTATTTGTTCCTGTGCGCCTGCCGTGTTGATTCACAGTCTTGTTGTTTTGTTTGCACACAGAATATATCAATTTGTTATTTTGCTAAACATCGAAGCAGTCGAGCATGCAATATAAACTGCAGTCCCAGTTACACGCAGCAGACGAGTATTTGCACAGTCTATAGGTAAACTTCATTAAACGTGTTAATGAGTGGTATTTATTATAAAAACCTGCGTGCTGAAAACTGGAAATGTCATCCCAGGCCGGTTTCCCCTGCCTGTTTTTCAATGACACCGTAAAATACTGTTTTCCCTAACGGACGCCTCCGCTCATTGTCCCCGCCAGTGTTTCGGCTTGCTGGGAATCAACGGAGCTGGAAAAACCACCACGTTCAAGATGCTGACAGGAGACATCCCAGTCTCCAGTGGAGAGGCCTTCCTAAATGGATACAGGTGAGGCCCTAACTCCCACTAGTGCACCAAGTACCTCATCATAATTAGCCACCCAGGAAGGCTGCTCAGATGGGGATCGAGCTGTAGTTTTTTTATAGCTCACATCCTGTTCCACAGCTACATTCATTCTCTGTAATACCGCTTTCTATTTTTCCATCTCCAGCACTCTCACTGTCTTTGTTTTTCCCAGCTATGCAGTTCCACTATCTGTTATACATTTGGCTGTCTCGTCTCTCCTTCAGCTTTGGTTTTCTCTCCTTACTCTGAGATTCTCAGAAATGCTGAAGACTCGGCTCTCGCCTTTTTTCCCCTCCTTACCTCTTGTACAGCTTACACATATTTCATTCCTTTTCATATCCTCACCCTGCACCCTGCTCTGTTTTTTTTTTTGTCTCAGCCTTGCAATATCAGTCATAAGAAATCTTTGTACATGCCAAAAACCAAAAAAATAAAAAATACCCTGACACTCGAGCACTTGAGAGAAAGAAAGTTTGCTCTTCCTTATTTTTAGGAACAAACAACCGTGTTCCGTTGCCTTGGCGCGCATCTCTTAAGGCGGCACGGCAGAGTGCGGTTGAGCCGCGGCTGTTCATTCGCACGTCTTGCAATTGACTTTGTGTTCAACGAAAAACAAGCGGCGAACAGAGCATCGCTTTGCTCAGCAGTGTTTATGTTGATTAATGTAGGTACAAAGGAGATCAGAGAAAAATCCGAGACCTTTAGGGGGAACGAAAACTAAAAAGAAAAGAAAAAACAGATGTGATTACACCCACTCTTCTGTTTTCAGCTCATTATGCTTTCTGTGCATTGGCAAGAACGATTAGTGGAAGAGAAAAGGCAGCTTCTCTTAAATGGAAGTTTATGCTCTCATGGCAGTCGTCCCTCTTGTCTGCATTTGTGGGCTCACAGAAAATAGCAATGCCTACATTTAGCATGCTTTTACTGTTCACGAAAAGCTAGCATGCTAACCGCAGCAGGTGGCTCATTAGCTGCCATTATTTGATGAAAGCCAAGAAGGAAGTGGATTACCTCAGTTACCACAGAGACGCTAATGCACATCATCACATTTATAAGTACATATTTGGGCTAATTAACCCCTCTTGTTGGAATCCTCAGTCTTCAAAGATCATCCAGAGTTTAGACGTTTTAGTCTCTACACTAAGCTAACAGCAGTGTAGTCTGTGCAAACCCAGTGCCAAAATTGTTGAGATGATGCATAATATGTAAATAACAACAGAATACAATGATTTGGAAATCCCATAAGCCAAAATTCTATTCAAAATAGAAAACATATCAAATGTTTAAACTGAGAAAATAAAGTGAAAGCTCCTGACTGGAGGCCAGTTCTGCACTTGGACTCTTCTACTCCAAAGTCATGTTGTTGCAGTATGTGGTTTAAGGTTGTTCTGCTATAATATGCAAGGCCTTACTTGAAAAAGATGCTGTCTGGAGGGGAGCACACGTTGCTCTAAGACCTGTTTATAAAACACAGCGCTGACTGTGTTTTTCCAGATGTGCAAGCCAGACTGGATGGGGCCTCTCCTCTTTAGTCTGGCAGACACAGCATCCATGTTTTCCAGAGAGAACAGTTTTCAACTTTGTCTCCAACCAATTCAGTGAGCTTTAGCTGTAATGTCATTATAGAGCCTTAACCTGCATTTGTGGATAGCACGGTGAACTGAGATAGCACACAGTGATTTCTGGAAGCGCTTTTGAGTACGTGCAGTGATTTCCGTAACAGAATCATACCTGTTTTTAATGCAGTGCCCGCAGGTCCAAAGATCATTTGCAGCCAGTGGAGATTTTTGACCCTGTCACTTACGTACAGAGATTTCTCCAAATTCTTAGGATATTTAAAAAAAAGTATGTACTGTACATGGTGATGTAGTCAATGTGTTACAATGTGTCTTACAGCCGCAACTGTTTTAGAAATGTGTTGGTGCCATTAACTTTAAAATAAGCAAATATCTTTCTTAAAATATAACATTTGATATGCTTTCTGCAGCACGTTCTCATGGCAACACGTATCATACTGACACGTGTGACAAATTGTCGGTATGTTATGTGTTCGGAGGCATGAGAGCCAGATGGAATGAATCTTTACTTTCTCATCATGAATCGCTTTAGATTACACTGTGATCGGGTTAAGGTTATGGTTAGGGCTCCAATGGAGGACTGGAGCCTCAGTTCAAAGCGTCGATTATCACCGCGAGTGCGTTCTATTAATTTTAATTGAGAACCCGTAGCGCTTCATAACGACATGGAAAGGTACTTTTCCCGTTACTATGAGACGTGTCTCATAGTAACGGGAATGGGCATGCTCTGGCTCTATTGTAAACAAGATATGGATTAATGAGATTTGTAAACAATTGTTTTCAGTTTTTATTTACATTTGACAGTTTTTCCAACTTTATCAGGAATTGTATTTGTATTTCCAAAGCATTTTCTGGCTTATGACACTTCCCCTCTTGTGGCCAGATGCTGCACATAAATTCCCAGCCTTATTCGTGATGGAAAATAATGTTCAAATTTAGTCCCAAATCCATGATAGATGAAACAGAAAAGCAAAAGTGAAATCATTAATTAGTTATTACTTTTGTGAATATGATTTTCTCTATTGAAAAAAAGAAATACAGTGGAAACCAGGGCCTTAAGAGTCTTTAAACTTGGGGCCAAGAGATCCTTTTTACAAATGAAATACAGCTTCAATCCGATAAATCTGACACCGACAGAGCCTAACAGTGGTTAGCTCGGAGCAGCTGTTTAGCTCATAGCGAATCAGTCACTCTTAAAAATGTTATTGCAAAAAAAAGAAACTTTAACTCATGCGGTGTGATGGTACGTTTTAAGCCTGTTTCATGGATGCTTCTGATTGGAGGTCTGCAAGCTTTAATGTTCATATGAAAGGCTAAGACTGACATGAAAAAACGCTGAAGCGTTAACGGACTTAAATAGTAGCACTGTAGTTTTAATTATCAAAGGACTATTACTCACTGTTATTGTGAACTTTTATTCAGAGCTAGAACTCAACATATAATTAGATTAGTGGAGTTTTCGGTTCACAACACGACCTTGTTGAGCTGTAGCAGACTCCAGGCAGCAGGTGAAAGAGATTTCAAGTGAAAATTTGTTGAATGTTACTAAGAAAATAAGAGAAAAAAATGCTGCGAAAAACATTTGTTGCTGCTGATGATGGTGAAAGTATTAATATAAGAAAATGTTTTCTGTGTATTTGTGTTTGTATTTGATAAAACAGAGAATGTGTGTTATTTACTTAAGACTGCAAATACAGGATGTGAAATGAACCCGTCTGCTGCTTTATAATAGTCTGGAGGAATTTCACTGAGGCCTTGACTGGGTCACCTCTGTTCCTCTAATTCTTTTAAGTTATTGTGAATATCTGACAACTTTACTTTCTACGCCAGTTTGAATCTTCTCCTCTAAAACCCAGCTAGACGTCTACTTCAGTTATGTTGCTGTTTGCTGTACAGCTTTTGTCTCTTTGTGTTTCATGTCTTTGTGTTTCATGAAGACTGCATGTAATACAGTCTTCAGATATTTTATTAGAAACATGAAGGTCACCCAGCGTTTGTGTTTCTTCCGCAGCATCCGAACTGAGATGAGGTCCGTTCACCAGAACATGGGCTATTGCCCCCAGTTTGATGCTCTCGATGAGCTGCTGACTGGACGAGAGCATCTGGAATTTTACGCCCGGCTACGAGGGGTACCGGCAAGCGAGGTTGCCATGGTAATCTTCTTAATTGAAGCCTTTGTTTCACTCCTGGCTAATGGTGTGCATCACCACATCTGCACCTTGGCTGGTACCAAGTGTAGACTAGATAGAAAGCTATTGAAACAGCATCACTATATTTATTTTGTTTGTTTGTTTGTTTGTTTGTTTGTTTGTTTGCTGCATCGAGCAGAGTGCATCTAAAATGCATGTAGGGCAAAGTGAAGTACATGTCAAAGTGATAGATAACCTCTATGAGAGAAGCCATACATAATGAAAAATGGCCAGTAGAAGAAAAGGAGCAGTTTGTGGGTTATGGCTCTGCATTATTCACAATGCCCAGTGGTGTGGCCCGCCCTAGGCGGCCTCCCCGCACTCCTCACACTGCCCGCTTCTCCAGCACTCAGATCAAAAGAGGAAAAGGCTGCTGGTGACCATAGGCCTCAGACCTGGTGCCAGGGCTTTGATGCCTTAGCTTCAGTGCACAGTTCTGTGCGGCTAACAAAGCTCTTAACTTCGCTGCAAAAATTTCCTCACTGCAAATTCTTATTTTTTTTATTTTTATTTTTTGCAATGGCAAGTCTTCATCCAAACAGAGTCCCCGTGCCTTATTTGCATAATCAATAAACAAATGCATCCACGTTCATGAAAGGAATTCATTGGGTCCTGCAGCCTTCATTTAGTGCAGCATGCACATCCACAGCTCTGGCCAGGCTCCTGCTTTCTTGTGTTTGATGAGATGTTGTTGAAAACAGTAAAGTACCTCCACAGACCTGCCATTAACGTCTCATGGTGACACCAGCTGTCACGCCCTGTCCTTGAAAAACCACACAGCTCACATATAATAGTCAAAATATCATCCATCACGCTATCATGAGTCCAGTGATGGGGCTCAGGTGAACTCTCCTCTCAACACCACAATGGCTGCTCTGTTTTCTCTCCTCCATAGGTGGCTGAGTGGGGGGTCCAGAAGTTGGGGTTAGCCAAATATTCCAACAAATCAGCAGGAACCTACAGCGGCGGGAACAAGCGCAAACTTTCTACAGCGATAGCCCTGATCGGCTGTCCTCCAGTGATTTTTCTGGTGAGATTCAGCTTTATTGATATTGTGTATGTGGTGTACAGCATAAGCTGTTTTCTCTTTAAATACACACATGCAGCAGCGTGAATACGACAGGTTAGAACGTCTAGTAAAAGAAGAAAGAATAAGATACTGATCAGACTTGCAAACCATTACTGAAGGATTTTTTAAGTACATTAATTGTGGATGAGCAGTGTGTGCATCTCCGAGGTCACTCAGTGGTCGTGTTTTAATTCAATTTCATTTTCCGGGAAAAAGCACCGGTCCTTTTGGAAAAATGTGGAGCAGACAGAATTGTGTTTGCACATATTAAGTCCTTCTTCATCAGATCTTAAAACCGAGAGCCAACACATTTTCTCACCCATGGAAAAATAATGGAGGAGTGACCCAGAATGTGCTGCGCCGCGTGTTTTCAATTTATGTGTATTAGGAAGTCGTGCCGTGGCATTATGAGGGACAAACTTCAGCGGCCTTAAGCACTTGGAGCTTCACACGGGCTTGCTTAATTAAAAACCTTTCATTATGATTTTTGCAAAGCTTCTGCAACTCAGTCAGCGTATCACATGGTCTGATGTGATTTCCTGAGCTTTGATGGCAAAATAAAATGTAAAAATCTACACTTTAATGCCTGTTTTCGCCCTCCTTCCTCCCAAAAATGTCTCCAACTATTCAACATTATTCCTGTTTCATTTGCTGCCCGTCAGCTGTAATTAACACATTACTTTGTTTCATTTGCAGCAGTTCATTGGATTACGGTGCTAATAATAATTTTATTTAAGTAATGACTCCATCCATGTTAAATTAAAGATGTAAAGGAGTAATCTTTCCAGACGTTTCTGCCTCAATTTGTAAGCTATCAAGCTGCACTGTGCTAAACCTTGAGCCAGGCTAGCCTCCGTTCCAAGTCAGCGGGGGACGCTGTGTTGTCAGCTCCCCGTGTCAATTTCGCCACTGCGCGCGAGCCCAATGAGCCCAGGCAGCCTTGAGGCAGCGCCACATACAGTTTGCACGGGGACACATTGGGCATGGCGACGGAAATGCCCGTGGGATTTGTGGGATTCTGCTAGCGAGGATAGAACCAGGCGCGGAACGAAGCCAGCCTGTGGACCGAGTACTGTCGATGTCTAATCAGGCATGGACAGACAAGCCCCGAGGAAAAAAAACCAGCGAGTGACTGAGATGTGTGAGCGTGCGCCGTGCTGCGCTGGTGTGTGCTTCATGTTTATGTTCCCATCATGTGAACATGGGTCTGGTCAGAATTCGCCTTTGTAGTGCAGAGCTTATATAGCTCTCGGTTGCGCTGAGCAGATTCAGCGGCCTTCGGCACAGATTTGACCACAGCTCCAAAAATATTCCCTCTCGCGATGTTTTGATGATGATGATCGGAAAGAGCTTTGTGATACTAGAGCCTAAAAATCCATGTGATTTTTTTTCTCCCCCTTTTCATTTCATCACTTCTCTGAAATCACACCGATCCACAGCTTACCTGCTTGCATACACTGCCTGACAGCTCATTCTTAAAAGAAGCGCCTGGGTGGAACTGACTGAAAGCTTTTCGTTCATTGCAGGATGAGCCGACCACCGGGATGGACCCCAAAGCCCGACGCTTCCTGTGGGACTGCATCCTGAGCGTCATCAGAGAGGGACGCTCAGTCGTTCTCACATCACACAGGTGCAACATCGTCATCTATCGATTCTTATTCCTTTATTTATTTGATGCATTCACACCAAGATGGAGTCAAAATATTTTGACTCTTCACCAGGGAAAGCACAGCACCCAAACAGTCCACCAATGAAAGCGAGCTATAAATATTGTAATTATAATTGATTGGAGCCACACTTTAGTTGAAAGGTATTGTTTCCTGTGTGGCAGTTAATATTGGCTGCCAGAAACACACTGGCTGCTATAAAGCAGTCATGAAGCGTGAGGGCATATTGACTGACTGCCGCTTTTTTTTCTTCTTTTTTCGCCTCTGTGAAAAGAGAAACTGTCAATATCAGTGCTGGAGTCTTTTCATTGTCCAAGGCTTCCCGGAGCAAAGTTAAGTTTACTAAGTATTTCTTCTGTAGCGCTGTCCACCAATTTAAGATATGGCGGAGTTTTTTCCTGTCTTTTCTTTTAGCAAAGTTGAAAAATTAAAAGCCATATTTCTCCGGGAAACCCACAACGTTGACGGCCCGAGTCGATATGGAACATTTAACAATTTGCTGCCTGTTTGTTTGACCGTTTACCAAACCCGAGTCGTATGTGAGGCTGGCAGGCAGCGCCTGTGGAATGAATGATTCTTATTACACGTGCTGCTTTCATGGAGCGTTTGGCGTTTGTCGTCCCGGGCACGCCGGCTGAGCTGCATCCAATCGTCCATGTCATGACCAGGTGGTTTTGTTTTGTTAAGTGGCGCGCTCGCCAGGTTTTTACAAAGTCATAATCCTAATTGCGTCATTCCTCAGAAAGGCATCGCAGGTTCTGCCCCGGATACAAATGACTCGTGCTCACTCGCGACGCCGAGCGAGATAAAAAATTAGAGGGTGAGAACTACAGATGGGCCCTTCGTCTCCCTCTAATTACTGAATTTGCTGTACGCTTTAGATGCTCAAATTTGAACTGTGAGTCAACATGAGTGGGTGAGTGAAGGTGTGAGTCCACGTGGTCCAAAACAAGAGCACTCAGAGAGCGCCGCCCCCTCTGAAAGGAAGGGGCTGTACTTAAACTTTGATGTTTTAAGCTGATGTCAGCATTGGTTATATGGAGATCCCCAATAATGACAACTGCATCGTTTTCATGAATCATTTGTGCTGATGTCAGGATTGTTAATGGAAACCTAGTGTAGTATATTAAACTTTTTGTGAAGTCGTATAATGTTGCATTAAAAAATAGCATTTTAAAGAGTTCAAACAAAGAAAGTGCTCATGTCCTTCAATCACTATTATATTGCTTTAAAGTTTAGAGATGATCAAATAGAAACTAAAGCTTTTAATTAATTTGTGTGATCCTGACCTTTGACCTGTGCCCTTGAATCATTATTTTCTTATCTTCACCCATATGGTTGGAGCAGAGTTGGCTGAAATCTTTTGCTTCTATAAGCTGTAAAAACCTGAGATTTTAAGGCTGATTCATGAAGTGAGTAATTTTTTAAAAATCTCTGACATCACTGTGATGTTGTACAGCTCTCTCCATGCCCTTTCATATGATATATTACTCAATATGGTTTCTCAATATTTTTTTTTTAAACTTGGGTGCTAACAATGATGGTCATGATCAAATGTTTAGCCAAACTTGGTGCTCGTTACCCTGAATGCCTCGTATATTGTTGTGTAATTTAAAGATGATCCTTAAAAAAATCGTGGCTAATCTAAAGTTTTCATCGATTTTCACATTTGGTGTGATCTTGACCTGAGTTTCAGAAGTTAAAGACAGACAAAGGCATCTGGATTTTTTACAATTATTTGTTTTTGCTACTTCACGAGTCTCCTCTCTTTCTTTCAATAGCATGGAGGAGTGTGAAGCGTTGTGCACACGCATGGCCATCATGGTAAATGGTCGCTTCAAGTGCCTCGGGAGCATCCAGCATCTGAAGAGCAGGTAAGGATGTTTTGTGTTTCTTTGCCACTAAAACAAAGAAGAGGAGAAAGAAATAAACCGCAAAAATCTTTGAAGTAACTTGAGTTGAGATGAAAGAAATCCCTGTCTCCCACTGAGGCGCTCTGTTATTTATACTGTGTATATAAATAACACAAAACTGTGTGTATTGATAATAAAAAGAATATAGGAGTAGATTTAAGTTTTTAAGGAAGAATGAGAAACCTTGCTTATAATACTTGGATTGTTTCATTAAGAAGGCGCTTAAGAGGAGAGCCACAAACATGAACATTCGCTCTCGTGCTGCGATGCTACAAATGTTAGGCAGCATGTTCGTGAGGGTGCTGCTAGTTAACAGGGCTGACCGTACTGATGATACTAAAACTTCAGTGTTGATAGCTGTAATGCATCTAATGTATGATAATCTGAAAAATTAGTGTGTGATTGCAGTTTGTATAGTTAAGGCTACAAACTCTGTCACTGTCTTCATGCATCATAATTTTGCCAAAAAAGACGAAACGCAATACACCAAGTCATGGATGATTTGACTGACAGATTATAGATATGACAGAAATACTGTTACTGTGATTGTTTTTCATTCCATCATAAATGTGAAATGACTCATTTGTAATATGTTTTATTTGCTTAGTTAATCATGTTTGAATTAGCAGGTAAATGTTGTGGTAAAAATAAACACATGTTAATGCCGTAAACGACCCATAGCCGTAGAGTTCCAGCATGTGGTGACGTCCTTCTCTTCTCATCGCCTTCATTTCATACCTTGATGTAGTCTTTCTCTTTTAAATTTTCTCCATATAAGCACTCATCAGCCACTTCTTTAGGTATACCCTTTCAGTTGCTTGTGCAAATATCCAATTAGCCAACCACATGCTCGCAACTTAATGCATTTAGGCATGCAGCCATGGTTAAGACGGGATGCTGAAGTTAATCCTGAGCGTGAGAATGGAGGAGAATGGTGATTGAAGAGAGTTGTTGGTCCTGAGTGTTTCATAAACTGCTGATCTCGTGGGATATTTCCACACAGCCATCTCTAGGGTTTACAGAGTCTGAAAATGAGAACATATTCACTGAGTAGAAGTTCTGCCGCTTGATATCAGACGGCAGAAGAATATGGACAGACTGCTGAGATCAAGCAAGTAATTTCTCAAATAAACACTTATTTTAACCTCTCCAAATGTCACCAAAATTGGACAACAGAAGGTTACAGAAACGTTTCCTGATGTGATGATTCTCAATTTCTGCTGCCGTGAATTTGGCATAAAAAACATGAAAGTTATTGGCGTAATGGTATGTTGTACCATCTTCTGATGGCTGCTTCCAGCATGATAACTGTGCACAGTGTTACAAAGCTAAGATCATCTCAAAATGGTTCACTGTACTCACAGTCATCCAATAGCGCACTTTGGCATGTAGTGGAAGAGGAGATTCACATCGTGGATGTGCAGCACCTGTGTGATGCTGTCATGTCAGTATGGACCAAAATCATGCTGTGAAGAATTGAGGCTAATATGAAGGCAAAGGGGGTCCAAAGTGGTACTGACAAGGTATAGGTGTAGAAAACATGGCTGAGTATATACACATCTGTGATCATGATTATGATGATATTTACCCATAGTAACTGTGAAAGCTGTAACCTCATATATTCAGACGTTTATTTTCCATATTGGCTGCACTGTATTGATTTCACCTGAACAGACGCAGTCACGTATGCAGGGCTGGCATTTCCGTTCCAGATCTTTCGCCATTACCTCAAATTCATGTTTGTTTCTCTTCTCACACATGAATTCTGTTTCCGTCGTTCTGTCCTTATTCACAGCGTGAATTGATATTCGTCAGGGCTTTTAATGGGTTTCTTACATCTCTCCATCATAGATATCCCCTGCTGTTAACTCTTAGCGCTCAGGTCTGCTCTCTGATATTCATCTGACATTTTCCAAGTCCAGCACGTACGCCCCGAGCCCTGCATGTAACAGTGAGGCCAATCCATTACCTTAGCTACAGTGTTGTGACATTATTATTACCACTCCTTTGTGCAAGCTGGTAACTGGAAGAACATTACAAACACACACACACAAGCACTGCATTCATGACAGGAATATGTCGTGGCAATCTCTGGGTGCAGGGAAAGATCAATACACCTGGGATGAGGGGTGGAGCAGACCATTTTTCAAGTTGTCCGGGGGATTAGCAGAAACGCCTGCAGGAGCAAGGAGGGGTCACCGGTGTCAAGGGTATTTCCTATCAAGTATGTTAATGTCATACAAAACATCTGGGCTTTTAGATCAGGGAGGGAATAGGTAGATTATACATGGTGATTAAAAAAAAGAGTGAGAATTGGGGGTGATAGGAGCTAAGAGGCAGAGGACCGGAGAGGGAGAGCAATCAGGCCCGCCCAGATGTTCGTTGATCCTGCGTGTCAGTTGCATCCTGTCGGTAGGGGCACGGGCAGGGTGGGGTAAATAATGCATGAACTGCACAGGAAGTATAGGATGGGTAAGAGCCTCCAGAGCATGGGTGGAGTCTGGAGAGGGGATGGACGAGGGATGAGGACAGAGGACTAACACGTGTCCTACTTAACTCCACGTGATATCAGGTAAAAGGGACTCACTTCACAAGACAAGCGAACGAGAGGAAAGTCAGATAAGCGTGACGTCTGCCTTTTTTATTGGGTGTGGGGGGGCACTTTTATTTTAGATCTCACATGGACAATTTACATGCCGCTGAAATGCTATCGCTCAGTTCTCGCCACGCAGTGAATAATTTCTAATTAAGCATCCCTATCTCCGCTGCGCTTGCTGTAATTAATGTTTCATGAGGTGTGGGACCCCGTTAATGACTGAAAAGGCAATTAAGGAATGTCTTCTCTGTTTTCTTTTCTCGTCACTATCCTGCCACATGTTTGTGCTGTCATGTTGTGAGACACACACACACACACACACACAACTCACCCTTGAATAGCCATCATTTTGTATATGCCTCCACATTCTGGCTCTAATGGGGAAATGAAGGGGCTGTTTTTCACAAGTGCACAAGCAGCTGCCAGTCAGACCAGCGGGGGTTGAAGTACGGGGTGGGGTGGGGACATTATAATGGTGGTGCACGCAGTTGTCACACGGCGCGAGCGGATGACCTGCAAATCTGGGGGGTGGAGGGAGCTCCTTCTTCCCTGTCCCATTTTCCCATCTCTTTTTCATCACAAACCCTCGAGAGGAGTGCAGATCTCTCTCCACGGGGGCAGCACTCACATTTTGACCCCCTGTTGCTCTCATGTAATACATGCTCACCCCTACCACATTCTCAACTCTTGCTCCCACCCGTCACCTCCCCTGACTGACTCTTCTCCTTCAGAAGCCTCTCACCCTATTACTCTTATTTATTCCCGACTCTCTACAAAGGTGGCGAGGCTTTCAGGCCAGTCATCCAAGTCCTTGTTAGCACTGCCCCCTTTAGTTCGACAGCACGCGTGTATTTATCACACAGATGCCCTTCTGCTGCTTCAACAGCAACACCCCCCCACCCTTCCTGCACCCACTCCTGCCTTTGGCATATTAGTCAACCCTCAAATGAGCGAAAATGGCCCATTTTAGACCACTAGAGACGTAGTCAGTGTGCGAGAGGAGCTGAAGATTCGGTAGGGTGGTGCGTTTCAGAGAAATAGGGCAGCCATCTCGAGTAGCCTCTCTATTATCTTCCACCATGGGTGTTAAAAACACCCTGTTTTTTTTTTTTTAACCTGCCCTGGCATTGAGCCGCTCAAATCAATCACACTTCTAGAAATTTATGAAAGGCTGATGGGCATGGGGAGAAATAAACAAGTATAAAATGCACAAGGGGCTGTAAATAGGGCTTCAGTCTAGCAGCATGCTAGTCTGAAGGTTCCCAGGTGTTAAGTAAACCCAAATGAAGTGGAGGAACCAATAAAAGCAGCTTCAAAGCTCCCCTATAATCTTGTCAGTGAGGAAGGACACCCACTAGCCTTTGCAGGATTTTCCACTGATTGATATCATTCATATCCCCACTTCACCGAGTAGCTGCGGTAAGCACACCCCACAGCCTCCAGTCTGATTTTCTCCTTGCTTAAAGCACATCATGAAATAAAAGTAGGATGCAAAGTGACTTAAATGCATTAAGGTAATGTGCTTCGAGCGTTGAGGAGTTTTTTACAAGAGCCGTGTAGAAAAGTTTGGATCCATCCCTCCACCCGAAGTTGACGTTAAGAGAAGTCCAATAAACTCGCCTCCCACTCACTCTGTGTCAGCTCTGCAGGTGTGCCATTAACTAAATAGTTTACGGCTTTTAAGTGCATGTCACCCGCAGAGATGAATGACAAAATAATTCTCTTTACGGTGTACAGTGCGTCGCCAGTGCAGGTGTAATTTAGCCTGCCAGAACATTGGCGGTCACAGATGAGGTGCAGTATACGTCCCATCCATATGTATTTGTTCAAGATTAGCAACATTTGATTGTGGATTGATAGCAAATAACCAAAAGTGTGAATTGCACAGGTGACGCTTTTATCAATATTATTAATTTCGGTTTATGAAGCTCATGCTTATTGAAAATGCAGTAGTCATAACTTTTACAAGCCACAGGATGGCCTTCATATGAGCCCATGCCAGTGCCTTGTAAATACATCTTATATATATTATGCCATGCAATCACACAGGTAAATTAAAGTAACACCAAAGGTGACCTTGTGTGTTCATTTACAGTTCCATAATTTACTCTAAGACTCGGCTACAGTAACTTTAAGTGATTCACAACTCAATAGTTATCTTATCTCGGGCCTTCCTTTTGAGGCAACTTTCCTCCGATTGGCTGCCCCTCACAAACTGCTTTAAGCTGCAGTTTTGCTGTCGAGGACTGTTCCTTGTGACGTCACAAAAATTAATCTTTTTTTTTTTCTTGGTAGCCTAAAGCCAGTCTTTTAGGTCATAGAGCAGCGGTCCCCAAGCTTTTTTGCGCCACGGACCGGTTTATGCCCGACAATATTTTCATGGACCGGCCTTTAAGGTGTCGCGGATAAATACAACAAAATAAAACTAGTACCGGTACCGAAAAAAAGAACATTTATTCATAACACACGTGAAAAGACCCAGGAAAACCGAGTAAACGATAAAAACGATAACAAAATAACGCTGAAAACCGATAAAAACCCTGAAAACTACACATTTCACACCTGAGCCTCAACTCTTGCGGCCCGGTACCAAACGACTCAAGGACCGGTACCGGTCTGAGGCCCGGGGGTTGGGGACCGCTGTCATAGAGAACATTTGGGCACACATGACATCATTAATTGAAACTTTGTAACAGTTTCATATGAGCGCACGTCTAACAGTAACATAGTCTCTCTTTAAATTCTAAGGTTTTACATATAATCTGGTGCTCAGCAGGTCAATGCAATCTCAGATAAACAACAACACGGGGCAATTACGTCATGTCATTATTTACTTAACCAAACAAAGCCAAAATGCAGAAGTAGAGCGAAACACTGAGCGCAGCCTTACTTAATTTTAAGATCAGTTTTTTATTATATACCTATACATAACACCTTAGCACTGATAGAGGATGTTTTTAATAAGACTCTATGTGATAGTTTGAACTCGTTCATACTTTGAGTTTTATTTAAAGCTGATTTAAGTCAATATACACTGATGAGGCATAACATTATGACCATCTGTCTAGTATTTTGTTGGCATTTGGCTACCAAAACAGCCGTGACCCACTGAGGCATGGACTCCACCAGTCCCCTGAAGGTGTGCTGTGGTATCTGCACTAAGTGTTTGCAACAGGTCCTTTAAGTCAGGCTTGGCCAACTCCAGGCCTCGAGAGCCGGTGTCCTGCAGGTTTTAGATCTCACCCTGGGTCTACACACCTGAATCAAAGGACTAGTTCATTACCAGGCCTCTGGAGAACTTCAAGACATGTTGTGGAGGTAATTTAGCCATGTTAATCAGCTGTGTTGGATCAAGAACACATCTAAAACCTGCAGGACACCAGCCCTCGAGGCCTAGGTTTGGACACCACTGCTTTAAGTCCTGTAAGTTGTGAGGTGGAGCCTCCATGGACCTAGACCTGTTTGTCTAGTACATCACACAAATGCTCGATTAGGGTCTGGGGAATTTGGAGGCCAAGTCAACACCTCAAAGCCGTCGTAGTCTCCTCAAACCATTCCTGAACAAGTGGGCTCTTTAGGTGTGTGTATGATCATGGTCTCCAACAATGCTTAGGTAGGTGGTGTCAAAGTAACAACCACATGGATGGCAGGACCCAAGGTTTCCCGGTAGCACATTGCCCAACGCATCACACTGCCTCCACCTACTTGCATTCTTCCCATAGTGCATCCTGGTGTCAGGTGTTCCCCAGGTGAGAGATGCATCCACATGATGTAAAAGTAAAAATGATTCATCAGAGCAGATGAAGAAAATCTCACAAGAGCTTCAGTTTGGAGATACTCTGACTCAGTCGTTGAGCCATCACAACTCGCCTAAATCCTCATGATTGCCATTTTCCCAGCTTATAGCAGCAACTTTCAGGACAAAATATTCTAATATATCCAGGTGCCACAATGAAGACATAATCAGTGTTATTAACGTCACTAAAAAAGGCCATAATGTTAAAGCCTGATCGGTGTATATACTCGGTATATATATAAGTATCGTATAAGAGATCCACAGCGCACTATTCCATCTACAGCAGTAACTTAAAAATCCCAGTTTCCTTGTCTGCATGCATGCACACAGCCAACAGAAGCTCCCGTTCAGGTCTTAATTTTAAACATGAGGATACTGCAGTGTCATCATGTGCTCTGTTAGCACACAAGCAACGATACACATCTACAGACAGGAAAATACACTTTGCAAATTGAAAAAGAATATTAGCAAGCAAACACGGATATAAACAGTGCATGTTTGATACAGGCTTTGAAATGTATTTTATGAGAAAGGTAATATATTCACATTATGCTGATTTATTCTTTTGACTTTTGTTTGTTTTGTTTTCGGCAAAGAAAATTACTAAGGGGGACTCAAATTTACAGTAGGTTCGATATTTTTTGTCACTTCTATTTTTTTATGCCTCCCTAAACTGCAGTTTAACTGGACAGAGATTGCCCATGCATCCCTCTGTCCTTACACTGTTAATGGAGCCTCTGCCTCGAGCTCTATTAGCTTCTCCTCCAGGAGCTAAGAAACTTTTTTGGATGACTTCCTGCCTGATCAAAGCATCAGACCACCCGAGCCATAACGTGACCTCATGCCCTCCATTCCCCCCACCCCCACCCCGCGGACACAAATACAAGGTTTGGCAGTGGTGAGGGTGACCTTTCCAGACTCCCTCAGATGAAGTAAGGCAGCCAAATTATTTCCTGCCTGTCATGCCCTTATCTGTGTCTGGCTGTTGTTTGTTTTAAATTACACGGAAGAACGACTTTCCAGCGGACCAGGGCGAAGGAGAGGATCGAGGCAGAATAATGAAAATGAAGAAGCGAGAACTGCGCCGCAGACATTACAGCGGCTCTGCCATGCTGTGTTGCGCCGCTGTATCGTATCTCTAATGTAAAATATTATGAAAGGATTAGCTGTGACAAAGTGGTGCAGTCATGACTGTAAATATAATCCCTTCATTATTTTCTCGCGAGCTATATTCAACCCCAAGTAGCACAGATCTCGCTTTTAGTCTTTATGTCGCCAGTTTAAAGTTAATTATTGTTTCACACATGCAGCGCCATTGTTATGACCACGCCAAGCAGTGCAAGCTCTGTTTGTTGATAGCTGAGCTTACCTTTCCCCCAACGCAGCCAGAGTTTAATTGAGGAGAGCTGAGACAGACATTGTATCAGAGATTAAATAGCTTGTTTTGATGTGAATACAGAAACAGAGAAATGCTGGTTTGGTCTTTGTGGGGTTTTTATACAAAGTACTGCCCGTAGCTTCTGTGTTGCTCCTGCAACGAAGGAAAGACAAAGAGAGTGAGAATGGGGGGGGGGAGATAATTCATAAGGCTTTTTATCTCTGTCATTACTGTAAACTATTCACCTAAATGCTTTCTTGGCCTGTTGGATCTTTGCAAAAAAAATGTTTTTGCATCTTGGCTGCTCGATACAATAAACACGCAGAGATTGTGGTCACAGACTTGACAATATGAGCTGAGCCTGAAAGCCTGGTCAAACGTTATAGGCTCATGGTACTTGGACTACAAATGGACACCAAAGCAACTTCAGTTACCAAGAATCCTTGGAAATACTATATATGCATGTGCAGACTTTTTCTAAAAATGAGCCAAGTTGTGCTATACTAGTTTCTCTCTTGGGGACACCAGTAACCATGCTGAAGAATAGTTTAATTCAAGGTGCTTTATGTTATAAGGTAAAGACGCTACAATAATACAGAGAAACCCCCCAAAAAGTGCTTGGTGACAGTGGGAAGGAAAAACTCCCTTTTAACAGGAAGCAACCTCTGGCAGAACCAGGCTCAGGGAGGAGCAGGGTCATCTATCCTGACTGTTTGAGGGTGAGAGGAGGGAGACAGGACAGACAGTTATATGCATAAGAACTATGGTATTTTATTCTATTGTATTTACAGAATAACATAGCCCATAATTAAATTTAACTGTAAATTCTAGTCTTTACAATCTTCAACAGCACTGAGGGTTTTAGAGGGAGGAGTGGGGTGGTGGGGTTATTAACTAATCCCATAATAACAGGATTGTAATGCTGTCCAGCTTGATCGTGCACACTCTAGAGGAGCAGAGCGTGGTGACATTATGTTATTCTTACGCAGGGATTGTGAGGAAAACATTTGTTTCACATTAGAAGCTGCAAATAATCTAAGCACCCAGAGGACTCACACTACAGCACGCGAGTCCTCTGTAGCTTACAGAAAGCCAATGTGGGATGAAAACATACACATTTTTAACCGGATCTCTTGGCGAGCAGATTCACAGTTAGTCTTTGGGCTCAGCACTTGGCCAAGATAAGTACACTTGGGTTTTCACACGACTGACTATTAAAAACTATTAATCTGTGAAACAGCCAGTTTTGTATGAAAGGAAAAAGCAAAGTATTTCATAGCAGGGCTGAGAGCAGGGATTAATCCAGTGTGGAGTAACATCTTGAATGGTCAAAGGGTTGCCCAAGCAGTAACACGCTGATACTTGTAAGCCACCCACTGTACTATCCACATGCAGTGCACTACATAATATGTTTTAGAGATACATGGGGATGCTTTTGATCACCCGTGGTGTGCAGCCCCTGAGGAGATCACAGCACAGGCACAGTTCTCAGATCCTCCCTGTTGGTCGGTCGGTTGGATGGAGGCTGTTGTTGTTGTTATTGTGGACGGACAACATGCTAGCATGCGCCATAGCATTGCAGTATGTGGCTTAACTGAGTCCTTGCTGTGATAAGACCCACTTTTGAAAGGAGCATTAGAAACTCTTATGCATTCTTAATGAAAATGAGTATTAAATAAGAGTTGCCATCAATAATTTATACAAAGTTGCATCAGGCCTGGACTGTGGCTCCTCAACTGAGAATGATTTAACTGAAGGTGTGCTGCAACCCATCCTGGGTGTGCGATGCATTTCTCAGAACTAGCACAGAACTTTGCTTCCTGTCTCTCTGGGAGCATGTAGGCCTGTAGTTTATTCACCATATCTCTAATTGTCACTAAGGGAGCCCCTGACTTTAATTGCATGTAGCTTCCCGCTAGCCGCCATGGACGTTTCCATGAGTAAATCCAACATTAGGGAATTAATTAGGCAGAAAACAATGGGTCATCAGAGTGCTAACGACAGAATAACAAGGCACAGAGTTTTATTTGGTGCTCACCAGACACAGCACACATTCGGAAAGATGTAGAATGCTAATTAACTTTAGAGCTTAGCTATGACCCATTTTCATTTGTGCCAACACTTTATGTCCAGGATATTGTTCGTAGCGGTGTTGCATTCTGACACATTTTCAAAAATGGCATGCTGACTGCTCAGTGGAGCATACTTTTTTTAATGTACCCTCTCATGTATGATGACTTATTTTGCTGTTTTTCTCAGCATGCTTTAGACAAAGCTTGTATGTTCCGATTATTAAAGAAGCATTTAATTATTTATTTTCACGCACTGCCATTTTACAGTTAGCAAAACAAACAAGCTCATTAAGACCATATCCAGAATTGTTACCAAACAATACAAACAGTTCACTGGATATTTAAGCGCCCAGAAGACACGTGTGAGTCATCAGAAGTGTCATAATGAATCTCCTTTACCTCCGTTTTGTTCTGCAGCAACTTCCTGAGGGAAATCGCTGTCTCTTTAGCCGCTCAATGCTCAAGTCTGTCCTCCAGTTAGTGGCTTACCCTCTCTACTTGATGCTGGGTTGGTAATGTGTCACAGCTTCCTGGCTGAAAACAGATTCTCATTTGGTGCAAGGTTGCTGAGAGCAGTGAAACTGAACCAAAATAGTGACGTGGCAGGCAGTGAAATCAAATCATTTAGCAGAAAGATGCTAAAAGAGTCTATGGGGGGCAGCATGGCATGGCAGCACTTTGTCAACCAAATTAATGCTTTCTTTTATATTAGTTACACACATAATTTGGAAAATACATTTTTTTCTATCCGCTACCAACATACTTGTTAAAGTTGAGCTGGCTTTGCGGTTCGCTGTGTCTGACTCACCTGCTCCTCCTGCTTACTTAATCCAGGAAGCTATAAATGTCTGGGGAAACATGAGCGCAATTACCTTTTTGAATACTTCATTTATATTCCTTCTCCTTCCTGGCACGTCTGTTTGTTCTAGTACACATCCCTGTTCTCTGTCGCACTATGGCATGACCACAGGAGAGGAGAGATCATTATTTGGCACTAACATGCTTGTTTGCAGCTCTTCTCTTTTTTGTCTGGCACTAAATGTGTCATACTGACCTCTCTTTTTTTAGATTTGGTGATGGCTACACTGTGATTGTGAGGGTCGGTGGCTCTCCGCCCGCACTGAAGCCAGTTGAGGACTTCGTCCAGAAGACCTTTCCGGGCAGCGTTCTCAAAGAGAAGCATCACAACACATTGCAGTATCAGTTCCCACACGCACAGGGAGCTTTGGCCAATATCTTCAGCCAGTTCACCAGGCATCAGCGGAGGCTGCGTGTGGAGGACTACTCGGTGTCCCAGACAACTTTGGATCAGGTGAGGTGGAAAAAAGGAAAAAAACGAAAACATATACAGTTAGGCACTAACACAATTTTGTTGTTTTGGCTTGATTTTCAATCAAGTGAAACGATCACAATTCATTATTATAATTCTGCATCATGGATTTCAATAGTTGGACAAACGCATAGGATTGCTTTTCATACTTGGATGAAAATCACTTGCAGTCGATGACTGTTTGAAGTCTAGAACTCTGAGATCAGATGACTGACTCGGCCGTTTATTTTCTAGCAAGAAACTCCTGAGTTACTTTTGCAGAATACTTTGGGTTATTATTCTTTCTGCCAAAGTCTCATCCGTCCTTGAGTGTAACCAGTGCTTTGCACCTTGTTGGAAACCCTCTGTAAGTCCATTCATGAAGGCATCTCTTGATTGTAGACTTTGACAATGATATGCCTACGTCCACGAGAGTGTTCTTGACTTGATTAGCTGTTGTGGAGGAGTTTTTCTAAACTGTGGAGAAAAAAAAATCTTACCCTATACGGACTCCCTTTTGGGGCCAGCCTCTAAGTATCACCTTGATGAACTGCACTTTTTACCTCTTCTGTGTTTGCAGCTCTGGAGGTTTCCTCTTGTGTAGTAGGCAGTCATTATCCCCTTTAATCCGTAATAAAGAAAATAAGTAATATGAGAGATGTGAGATCTCTGCTTGGAAATAAGTAAGAGCGTAAACTTGGTTTACTGTTAAATGATGCATTTTTAAGTGTTTTGATACCTTCAAGCAGCACATGAAAATTGAAGGCAAGGATCAAGCATAAAAGTCAAAACAAAAGTAACATCCAGAGGCAGCTTTGAAAAGTGTCACAGCTCAAATCTGTGAAATGTGATTATGATGAAACTGACTGTTGTTGCTGTGTTGAGCTGGAAACACTCTGCCCATGTTCTGTATATAAGAACAGCTTGAGCCTTCCACTAGGTGGTGCAGGCCGATGCATTCAAAAGCGATGCACCAACTAAATTTAGTGTAATTCTACAGGCCTACTGTAATTCTGCGGAGTAGCTGCTCCCTTTTAATGGCTCACTAGCTCATCAATCAATGCATTGACCATTTTAGGTGCTCCTGTTTAATGCAGGTCTGCCCAGTAGCGGATAAGATTTAAAGATCTATCATTGTCTACACATTGTTTTCTGCCATTTAGGCTGTCAGACAGACCAATGAGGAGTGCACGGAGTTTGGACGGCCAAGATTGTTCAGCCGCCAGCTACCAGTATTGATCCCAAATCTGGACTGATTATATAAAACTCGTGCAGCCAGTATCTTTTATTTCTTTTTATTCCAGCCAGAGTGCACTAGCTCAGCTTACTGATTGGCGAGATAAACCGAGCGCTGCGTGTTGCGGACTGGATTCACCTTGTGTTTTCCAAGCAGCCCCAGGGACCTAATGCAATCAGGCAGTGAGTGGCAAGTACGTGTGTGTCTGGTCTTCCAAACCCACCATTAGCTCAGCAGCAGATGACCATGTGGGAGGTGAGAGTAACCTCTGAGGGGTCCAGAAAGGTCATCTTTCCACTCCGCCACGGGTGAAAAAAAAGCCTTAAAAAAGAGAAACAACAAAATTGACACAGATGTGTTGAATTGTCTGTTCGTTCAGTTGTGCAATGTAACGACTGGATTTAAATCGAATTACGTCTTATAAAGGACACTGCACAGATGATCAACTTGTAGATTACCCATAATTCAAAATAAATCAATCTTCTGCAGAATTTTTAAGTAAAATCTGCCCTTTAGGAGTGTCAAATTTAATGAAAAGCTCAATGCTTCAATTTAGCCTGCAAGGTTTTTTTCTTTTTCCATAAAGCGTTTTAACAGGACTTCACAGATCAGCGGTGAACCTTGCATAATATATGTTTTAACATTTATGTCTTCTTGCCCCACTTTCTGCTCTGGTCAATATTTACCAGATCAGAGGCAGTAAATAAATCATTCTTGGACCAGCAGGTCACAGTATTAACACACAGAAGAGGGGAGGGCTGGAGAACCTGTGGAGACCCAGACAGTCACCTTTCAGCTGGTGATTTATAGAGAGGAGCCTTGACCTACAGTATAACACCCAACTTGCACTACAATTAATATTGATCCGCACGGCCTTGAGCTCAGGCGTTAATGCTGATGGCCAGGACAGTGCAGGGCAGGGATTTAAAAGGAAAATGTGACTTTCACAATGGTCTCGTAGAAGCGGCTTCTGCGGAAACAAGAAACGTTTGCGGCTTTTTCTGGCACCGTCACCGAAGCACTAATGGAGCAGCCGACCTTTTCGATCTATATATCATCCGATATGTATACATGTGTTGATTATAAAGTTTCTTTACTTAGGTCCCCTCTTTCAGTTTTTTTTTTAATGCTCTTTTATTTCACAACGCGCCTGTGAACCGATACTTGTGAACAAATGAAACAGACAATATTCCTTCCATATTTTGATGTTTTTAAGCAACATTGTTGTTTGAGTTAGCGTCCACTTTTTTTTCAAGCATCAAACATTTTTTGACCTCCCAGCTTTAGTCAAATAATCTGAGAGACAAAGTTGGAATTTGAAAACAGGGAAGCATTTAGCCGCAGCGTTAGCATGTACTAAAAACAAAGCGTAAGAATAAAAAATACCAATTCAGATATTCCTCCACAAATCATGATGTAGTTCCTGCAGGATGACAATATATTTGCAAAATGGCAAAGGCATTAGACACCCTAATAATAATAATCATCATAACTGGTAACCAATTGAGCCGAGTCCCATGTTGCAAAGAAGCGCATCGAAAATGTGTACCTGCACGCGGCCAAAAGTGTAAAGATTCAGCGCAGTCGCTGGATAACCAGTGATTTTTTTCCTACTGCTGTAGTATTTATAATCTAGTGTGACTGACCCATCACTCACCTGATAACCCTGATACTGCTGCGACTTATGATGATTGTTCAGAAGCGTTAAATACTGGTTTGTTCACACAATTAAAATCTTCCACTTTTAGACATTCTGTGAGATTCTGTTTGGGATCTTGAGATGAGCAGGAATATTTTAATGACATGTAACGAATGTAAAAACAGCCAGTTTAAATTCTGCAAGGACTTCTTTGATGTATAGCTGAGGTTAATTGGCTGATTCGCGTCCTTCCCCTCCTGGGTTCTGCCTCAGTGGGTACCAAATAAACACCCCAGCGCACCCCTATAATGTAATTAATGCCTGTATCCATCTGTTATTAAGAAAATGCCACTCAGCAGCGCTGGTGCATGACGTTCAGGTCATGAATGGATGGTTGGCTAAATGCAGAAAGTGAACATTACGAAATAATCACACCGCAGCGCACCGGAGGAATTTAACCATGCTTGTCTCAGTCAAAAAAATGGCTGCATCATTAAAGCTCCCACGCTCAGTTTTGCAGAAAGTTCAAGACAAACAGCACTTTGCAATTCTGCTGCACAAACTACGCAGCCTTGACTATGAATATGAAATGCTGTGCATGCCTCAGCACATCAAGCCAGTGAGTCAGAGGCCAGCAGAGGAGGGCGGAGGGTGCATTTGTTGTCATTCTTATCCTCGTATTTATTCTCTGCTGAGAAGATGCCTTGACAACAGTGACCTTGATACACGCTGCTGATGTTATGACATAACTAGCTCAATGACCTTACACTTAGCAGCTTCTCTATAAGGAAGTTTTATCCACGTAGTTACACTATTCAGTAAAAAATGACTGTTCATGTGGTTTTACTGTTATTATTAAAGTTTTCTAAATACAGTAATTCCATTCAGTTCAGGCTTATTTATATAGGGCCAAATCACAACAGTCTCCTCAATGCATTTTATTCTTTAAGGTATAAAGCACTTTGTGATGGCAGGAAAGAAAAAAACTCCCAGAGGACAGAGAAAGGATAAATAGCAAAAACCTGAAGATCAGATCAGATTATTTTAACTCCAAACTTTATGACAGGAAGTATCTTTGTTTGAATCAGAGTAACATGGCTTTTTAGTTTAACCCTGTGTGGTGAAAGTGGCGCACGTCACCTCTTCAGCTGCTCACATGCTCTGTGGCCAATAGATATCAGCGTGATTCTGTTTAGGCGCATGACGTTAGATCGCAGAGGAACCAGAAAAACACATTGTGCATATTCATGTCCTGAACTGAGCCAAGAATTCTCTCATAATAAATGTCTGCATGAAAGACAGATCTACTTAAATGTCTAGATAGGCTAATTAATGTTCCCGCGAGCAGGAGAGAAAAGCACCTGCTGTCACACAACATCGTGTCTTGTTTGACCTAAAACATGGAAACAAAACAGGCAAAATCATTTAAATATATGTTTTGGAAGTGAAACATACTTTGTGCTCACACATGGAGTTTGTGTGGATTATACATCAAGTCATTCTTGATCTGTATGGACTGTGAAACCATAGATAGATAGAAGCTTTTGCTTTCAGCAGAAGTTGTTATGTAGTTAATTTTTTTGTCTGTGTGCTCGGCACGTTTTAAAAATGCCGGCAGGTGTTTTTGGGCTCCTCTTTGTTGCTAAAATAGACTGATCACCTGCTAGCTTCAATTCAAGGCTGAACACGGAATAACTAATGGTATCAATATTCTCATCTAACTCTCGAGAAGAAAGCAAACTGCTGTATTTCTCAAACCTCAGACTCTAGATGTAAACAGCACATAAAATGAGGTCATTACTTTAGCGATAGAAAAGCCTCCCATCCGTATTTTCACTAGTGAAGACATGTTGTCAGTAATGACAAAGTAAATATATCAGAGTAATTGGCAAATGTACGTCCTTTGTTCAAAAGATGGAAGTTGCTAATGCTAATAAAGACTTCATTACCGTTAAATTATAAGGTTTCAGATTATATTCACTGGTTAATTAAAAACAGAAGCCTCAAAGGCTGACTGGATAGATCTCTATTACCCGTCTGAGCTTCAATAAAACAAAAGAGGATTGTTTTTAAGCCCAGAAGAATAGGCTACTAATGTTTATTTCTCTTCATCCATGGCCTTTTACATGTGCTTATTTGCCATTTGATTTAGCAAGTGTGTATCTGTGAAGAAAGGTTTAATTGATAGGGCCTCTGAGTAGCTGCTGATGGGATTGGCTTGGAGGACAATTTTATTTATTTTCCATTTAGATTTTAAGTGCAATCTAGTAATTCGCGTGTCCTGTTATATTCACACAGCCAATGAAAATGGTTAAATGAAAAAGCAATGCTCTTATCATTTTATATGATCCGCTTTGTTGCCTTTTTTCCCTTCCCCTCTCCGTCTGCAGAGAGTCTTTGTGTAGCTTTACCGCCGATGCTAAGAGACTAAAACGCCCGCTCGCCTGTGATGTTTACAGCACAATGAAATACACACAGCTTTTTATGAACGCCATAGGATTGATTTCGTCTGACATTAAATGGGCATCACAGAGAGAAGAATGATTGTTTTATTCTCTTTCTCTGCTGGTCAAAGATGTCAAACTGACATTCACTGTGTGAGCCGAGACGCTTGCTTGATGCTCCGTAGCCCTCGACTGGCATCTCATTCTCATGCACCCCGTCGTCCGTGCCGCTATTTCTGTTTGTTTTAAAGGCAGAGGGTGGGGAGAGAGCGCAAACGAGAAGTGTCCACGGGCCCTTCAGCAGAAGTTTATTATCTTGCCTTTGCTTTTAAGTACTTTCTTCTCCTCATTTGTATTCCAGGTCTTTGTGAATTTTGCGAGGCAGCAGCACGATGAAGAGGACTCTGAGGCCTATAGCAACCCGGTGGACGTTTCAGACGAGCTGCCATTGGGGAATCTGAGGACCTCCCAAGGAGCAGAAAAGGTGTAAAGCGCACGAGAAAAGAACCGCATCTACAGTCGTCCAGCGATATGCCTTTAAAATAAGGGAATCTGCAGTATTTGCACTGGCAAATGAATGAGTTCCTAACCTAATTTAGCTTTAATTACTAAATAATTATTATTACTAAATATAGCATGCCCCTGCTTTCAGGGTTTATCAGCAGGCTTGCAAAGTTTGCAATTATTCATGATGTTTTCCATAACTGTCCCTCGCCAAGCCAGTTTTTTAACTCATTTACAAATGCCTGATTTTGTAGCCTTCCTTTCATTCTGACACCGTAAATAGTTGGTTACAGTGAATGCTACTGCAAAGTTTGTGGAGTTTTCTAGAACTCCCTGGTTTGACACAAGAAGGGCGGGTTACTGCACTAAAATCGTGACGTATTCAACTCGATTATCCTAATTCTTCAACATGCAGAGTCAATCAATTTACATTTAAAATAAAATAATTCTTTTTCTTTTTTACCACACAGGCTGATTTCCATTTGACAAAAACCAACTTTAAGAGCAAAGCCTGACAAAAATGACTTAATAAGATTGTAGGTGCGAGTGCAGGAAATGCTGTATTTCACAAAGGTTAAACAACTGAAATAACACCACTTTGGTTTTGTTTGCACATTTATTGTAGATCATTCCACCACATCTCCCTCTGTGCTTCCCCTAGCATCACAAATTGCACAGCACTACCTCAGCCTTGACCTTCAGATTGACTGATGCTTTAGACTCCTATCATTTGTTTACGTTTGCTGCTGATTGAACAAAGATAAATCAACTCAAAAAGTCTAAAGCAGCAGTTTGTTTCAGGCTGCCATCCCAGCTGCTGATAGGCACTCCAGTGATAAATAACTACTCTGCCACATGTATTGGCTTTGTATTTGGAGGAGCCTACAATTAGCTGTAGATGGTGTTCAATAACAAGCACTGAGTTTGCAGCAGTGGCTGTCAAACATGTTGCGCCTGCAAGAAAGGTGTTAAATGTTTGCACCGGCCAAAGCTTGCAGGGCTTTATCTCTATTATATGTAGGCATCAGGAATGTAATCGAGCGCACGTCAAATGTTTCATGAGATTTAGTAATGAATGTATGAGCAAAAACACATTTGTATTTATATTTTGTTAGCTTATAAGGCCTTACATTTTAAGATCCTTCTGCTCTATTTTTCTTGTAATAATTTGTCACATGACATGCTGGCTTTGGCATAGTACACCTTCTACATAAGTAGTTATGCCTCTGAAGATGTGGTCATAATCTTAATCACACATAATCCTGTTTTCTTTTTATACTTTAAGTTGCATTGATCAGATACGGGTACCTAGCTAGCTAAGCTTGTTAGCTTCCTTCTTAGCCACGGACGCAATGCTTTGTTACTCAAAGCTAACTTGCCATACTTGCTAGAGTTTTAGCCATAGTTAAATACCAGATGTGATGACACATGGGTGAATCTAAGACATCTATTGTAGGACACGGCATAAGCACAAAGGAAACTGAGATAGATTTTTTATTTTTATATAGGACCAAAATTTGCATAAAAACTAGCATAAACTCAGGACTTCACAGAGTTCAAGTGAGAAACAGGATCACGTTTGTCCTTTTCTAGACTTCTGTACACTTGTTCCTTTTTTGCAACTCGAGGAGTCACCCCCTGCTGGTCACTGGAAGAGATTTGCAACATCCATCTTCTAAATACAGTCTATGTTATTGCTCATTCCTTTAGCATGTAAAGCCTTTGTTTGGTCTGGGAAATAGCTGATTGCGTTACTTAAATTTTCAACCACCTATGTTATCAAGAATGCGTAAAAACTACAGAAATATATTTTTTAATGTATTTTTTTAAAGTTATTACAACATACAATTAAATTGTACCGACATATGTAAACTTTGGGCAAACTGTACACCTTACACTCCATTTCTCAACTAAAAGTTAACTCAGGAAGGTTTTATGTGCAATACTTACATGCTTATACAGAGAGTGACATTTAGTTCTGTGTCTTTTACTGTATGTACTGTGCGACATCAAGAGGTTATGTCACTGTCTCGCGCAGCTTGCGCTCGCATTACGTTGCGCTTTTGTGTTCAAGATGTAAATAAGTCCACACTTCACTCCTCACAGGCTTTCTTGTTTGCTTTCAGAGCCTGACATAATTTGTATGCTTTGCTAAGTCCTCACATTACTATCATGCCCGTTGCAAAAATAATGAATCCTGTTTGCACTGAATATTGCTCTATGCCAAGACAAGTGATTAAACATTTGCACAAACTGTAATGCGACTTTGACTCGATGTTTGTTCACTGCCGTATTTGTCCAACGAATCACCGAGTTACAGTTTGAAAGTCTCTCTAGTTAAACTTCCTGCATGCTGTCTTATTGTTGTGTCCTTCCTTTCACTATTTCGCGTCTTTCACTCTGAGCGAAGGTGCCAGCTGCAAGCTCATATTTTGTTTTGTCTCTCATACATTCGTAACATCAACCGAGTCCATGGGATGCCAGAATTCAAACCGCACCACACTGGGTAAGGCTTTTTATTTCACATTTAGCAGAGTGGCTCCTTCTCAAGGGCGAACAGACATTTTGTCTGCCAGATGCCTGCGAATGAATTTATTTTGCTGTCAGACTATCACACAGACTCTTTTAGCGCGTGGCTTTCAATTTATTTATTGTACTTTTTTTCTTTTCAAATCAATTTAAAGCTAGTATACCTGAAGTTAAACCAATTCTTCTCCCAGTTTCATTTCACTCTCGCAAAAATCACAGCATATGTAGTTTTTCTTTTGAGACACAGTGTCTACCAAGATTAAGACGTCTCATTTGTGTCTAGTAAAACATTTCCCACACCCCTCTCAAGACAAACCCTCGACTTGTCTCCTTAACTATCGTCTGTAATTTTCTGTCCAATTTATGAAGATAATTGAGGCATTTTTCTGTTTTCTAGCTCAGGTGCTAATGTATTTGTTTTTGTTTGTGGAGAGGCTTAGAAAGTGTCTGCTCCAGATTTCACTGCATAAAAAATACAGTATGTTTCTAACTTAAATAGAATATATCATTCTGTTTAGACATTAATTCAGTTTAGTTAAGTAATTCCTTTAAAAGTTTGCATTTTTGGCCACACAAACACTTTTTTTTAACTTGAGTATGTTGTGTTCATATTTGCAAGTACTTTTCTTCTTAGGATATGTTCTTAGACACACTTCTGCACATCGTTACTTAGTAAGATTACTTCTCACGTTTCACCTTGTCACCATCCGTCCGTCTATCCATCCAACACTGAGGTGTTCCCAAGCCAGCTGAGGGATAATATCCCTTAAGAAGGTCTTGGATCTCCTTCCAGTCACACCCAGATCACTTCAAATAGGAGGTGTCCAAGAGCCAATGTAGTCAGAACAACTTCCTCTGTTCCTCATCTGAGTTCATCACCCTATCTGTAAAGGAGAGCCCGGACGCCCCCTTCTTTCGGTCACAGCCCACAAGGCAGGGGGTGGGAATGTAGATTGACCGGTAAATTGACAGCTTTACTTTCACACCAGTCTGTCTCCTGCTCCCTCCATCACTCATGAAGAAGCCCTAAAGATAGTAGATAATTCCCTGAAAGTTATGAATAGAATAAAGGTCAGCACTGGTTTTACAGGGACCTTAATATGTATGCTCTTAAGCAGGGGTTAATTAAGTAACTGACCAGGAGAGCTGATTGTCTGGGGCTAAACAGAAAGAATACCTTAAATGTGTTAAAAGCATTATCTTTAGGTAAAAGATATTTAATTTTACATACCGTCTGATACAAACACATTAGATGGACTACAGTTTGTCTCCCACCCATCAACCCAAACCAGTCACGCTGCCCCTACCTCAACCAGGTATTATCAAAGGCTTCTTCCTGTTAAAGGAGAGTTTTTCCTTCCCACTGTCGCCAAGTGCTTTCTCTCATCTGGTTGTATTAGTCTTCTCTGTCATTGTAGGGTTTTGATGTTACGTTGTGATCTTTTGCTATATAAATAAAACTGAATTGTATTGACTTAGAATACAAAGACGACTTTAACAAGAAAACCTCTGATCGGAGCATGAAAAGCATCCTGACGACACCTGGTCGGTGGGTTGTACACAGTACTGTGACAGCACTGTCATGACTTCAACAGGGTTAGTGAAGTTGCATCTCGACGTCTCGAGCTGACTGTCACCAGGTTGATGGAGACACCACGGGACATGAGAAATAACTGGCTTCTCTGAAAGTGTGTCATACCTTATTGTCCTAATGGGGACTATACTTTAAAACATGAACATCATATTGTAGTCAAGACTTGAAACTAGAAATTAAGACCTTAAACGAAGAGACGAGCTACAGAATTGATGAACTGAGCACCAAGTAGGGTAACTTTCCTCAAAGGTTTACAACAAGAGTCGAAACTCCCTGCTGGCTGTAACAAAGAACATAAGTTTGAGGTTCCCTAAAGTTACATCTGTCTCTTACATACAGTCTGAAGAAACCAAAGTTAATAACAATGACACCAAATCCAACAAAAGGTAGCTATGCAAAGAGACAATTGAGGCCGATTAACGAAGGCTACTTATTGTGCCTCAGGAAGTAGAGCGGATTGCGTACTAATAGGAAGGTAGATGGTTTGATCCCCAGCTCCTCTAGTCAAAGTATCCTTGGACAAGATACTGAACCTCGAGTTGCCTCTGATGCATCCGTGTGAATGTGTGGAAAAGTGTTTAGTGGCTTGTAAGAATGACTAAATGAAGTTTGAAGTAAAAAAAAAAAGAATAAATAGAAGTGGTTTCTACTCAACTAGAGTAGAAAAGTATCATATAAGTACCAGTCCTAAATTGGCTGACATGTTTGCCAAGGACCAGAAATGCAGTTGTGTCAATGTGTTAATGCAAAGAATATAAAAAGCAAAGATTTCATTTAGAGCTACATTTGATCTCTTCTCTGATGTGACCGCACATTTTAAAAGAAAACATCCACTCTGTGGTAGTTTGTAGGTTATTATTTGGTATGAAATGATGAATGCAAAAACACCCAAGCATTACAAGCAATTTCCATTTCAAAGACTCCACTCCTAATTTAAAGTTTTAGGCGTCGGGTTTGTCGTTGTTTCTTCTTCCAGTATTTCCTTTCTCAACAAATAATTTTTGTAAAACCGGTTAACTTTAAAAGACGAGTTTGTAAACAAGCATATATTATCCTCATAGCTGGTCTTTATCAGTCACGATGTACACAAAATATTCTCTGCCATCACTGAGCATTTGGCCAATCTTTGTGTCAAGTACAAGATTACAATAAAAAGCATTGTCAGTCGGAACGGGAAGATTACAGGAGTTAGAGGAGATTCAATGATCTGCTCGACAGGCGAGCTTTATAAAAGCCTCTGCCATTCTTTCAGGCTGTAATCATTCTCTGTGCTCTGAGTTTGCTGTTCTTGCTTCAGGGTACCTTTTATAGGCGGCATAGAGTAGCTAGAAATTGGTACAATATCTTTGTTCATTCTCTTTCTTTTTTTCCAGTGAAACTACTTCTGAGAACTTTTTTTCTATCTAGAATACTTAAAAAAATATGAGCTATTTTTGTGCTTCTCACTTTTTGCCATTTTTTTCTTGGTTTCTCACAGCAGCTAAAACCCAAACGTAAAACATTATAGACATTAGGAGGTTTTATACAGTCAAATCTTGATCACGGGGTAGGAGTTGTTCTTTTTTTCTTCTTACTGCACAATATCATGTTTCACCAGTCATGATGAGAATGTTTTTTCCTGCCTGCTCCTTCAGACTAACGCAACAATACCTTTAAAAGTTGTGGACTACATTTGAATCTGGACAACAAAAGGAAAAGATAAAGATTTACAAAAACATCTCTTATTCTATCCTTCCTAAAAGACAAACATCCAGGAGTTGTTGTATAGAAAGACTATATAAAGTATATAAACTGGCATCCTGACGCCACTTTTTTGAATGTACTAGCTTTTATGTTGCTAGCATGCAGGTTTTTATGGACGAGACCCCTTATGGATGAAATTAGCTGGATTATCAGCTAATGCTAGCAGGCTTGGTTAGCATGCTTCAACCATAAACGGCACTGTGTTACACCACTCCAGGACAACTTGGTGTAAACATCAAACCGAGTTTATTTGGGTACTCCAGAACCGTGGCTTTCACATACAGAACCCAAGAATACTCTCTTCTCTTTTTTTTTACAGAACATTTTTTTCTTTTCTTTTTGCCGTGACTGCCCTCTACTGGTGGAAAACATGTAGCAGCCAAAAACCCAAACATATAGCTGAATAGCCCAAATACCAACAGATTTATGCATTATGTTTCAGACATATTTTAGCTTTACACTTTACCAAGTGCTACAGCTGCAATGCACAGACACAGATACCTGCTAATTTGTGCTAATTAACGGACTAATAAAATACTAGCATGTCACTTAGCCAAATAAAAACAGATACTAAAACTACAATATACACGCAATGGACAGTTTGATGGCAGTGTGATACGTCCAGTGGAAGCTTCAATACAGTGGCCTAACCTACTTTTAGAGCCAGGAACTGCATTTTTTCTGGGAGAAAAGCGATATTTTGTGGTTAAACTTTAATGATGCTACAGGTTTAAGACCTATGAGGTGTTTTTTTTCTTCCTCGAACTACAGAATCTGTATTTGTGTTCATGCTCAGTTCTTCTCCTGTTACTTTGCACTGTTCTGTGAAAAATAATGCATGTTGTGTTTTGTGCAAGTTCCTGCATGAAACAGCCGTCATTTCCAGGAATGGGAAGATTTTCAGGGGAAAGAAAAAGTTTTTATTTTTCAGTTACGTAACACAACGTGCTTTTGGAAATCAACAATGTAAGTATTTTAAGATTCACTCAAAAGTATTAGGCAGTGATATTTTTTGCTACTGTTTCTCTTGAGGTAGTGTAAATTCTGAAAAAACAACTCTCACACCTTGAGTCAGCTGCATGTGCAGTCATTTAAAAGATGATATAACATCTCTTAAATTCAATAATTGAAATGACTCCAGAGTGCCAGTAGTGGGATGATAATGTTTAAACAGGCCTCACGCTGTAGCCAATTGAGGTTTTTACAACTGACATGTGGATTTTAATATTAACCTTGCTGATTTTTTGATAAATACACTGGGCAGCTCACCAGGTTTTTTAAAGCAGGATTCAGATGAATGACCTTTGAAGGCTTCAGTACGCAAATTATTATTTTTCTTTAACTGGATTTTAACAAATTAAAAATACACGGCCTGTGGCAAGAACAATGTATTGCCTGAAGCAGTGTACATCAAAGCAAAAAGCTGACATTTGGGAATTGCTACCACTAGTTGCCCTTTTAAGCCTTTATTGTGATCAGAAGACTATTTTAAAAGCTAATTATTCTGAGTTGATATTTCTTTTCACTTTGAACTTATTCCAAGTGTTTGTTTGATGTTTTATTATTTTAGTCATGCATTCATTTTTTAAGAACTTTGTTGGAAAGTATGTCTAGACTTCCACATGCAGAGAGGAGGTATGCTAATAATGGATTTAATGGTCAGCGCTCTAACAGTGTCCAAAAATTCTCAATTTTTTTCTTTTTAAAACTTTCTTTTTCTGTTTTTTGTGGGGTTTTTTTCATGGGAATCAGGGTGAAATTAAAAATCATAATCAATTTGATTTTAAAGGTTTTTCATTATTCTGCTTGAATTTTGTAGGTAGAAATTAACTGAATGAGGCTATTGCCCACAGCCATGGCAGCCTAAAAGCAGAAATGATTTTTTGCGCCCAGTACTACTCAAATGCAGGCCTCACCAGTGAAGGGGCGGTAGGTGCTACTGGAGTTCAAAACTGAGTCTCTCCCCATAGACTCCCATGTTGTCATAATAAATGTAATTAGGGTGATTTTTAAATGTATTTTTCAACCTCATTCACTCAATACAGTTAGAGCCATGGTTGCTTGTCTTGACCACCATCTGATGGTATTGATAGTCCAGAACCTTGAGACCTCTTCAAGCCTGTTGGAGCATTTTTATTGGATTTCTTGGATATCGGAGAGGTTTTTGTGAGTGAAATTCTAGTATTTTATTAGTCCCTTATTAGCCCATTACATGCATCTATTTAAGTTCATCTACCTGCCTGCTGCTGCACAACTGCAAGTGGCTTTGCAACCCACCCCCACCACAGCTCCTCCTTTTCCACCTTTCTGTGTTTTTTTCACTAAATCGAACTCATATCTGTCATCAGTGATGCCTGCTTTGTTCGGTGCATAACCATCCCAGCAAACAGAAATACCACAGATGGAAACAGCAATCTTCTTTTGACCACAGCAGTCCTGACTACAACACTCTTTGGTGATAACACAAAAAAGCAGCCTTTCAAACATAAATCAGATTGATAGTAATCAGCTCAAACACCACCAAGCTGCACTTAGACATTCAAAAAATGTCCCCGGATTCAGAACTTTGTGGATCCACGATGTCAAAGTAAATAGCTTTTAAGCAAGGGTGTAACCGGCCCGCTCATCTTCTGTACCACCGTGGTAGACTGGAGTCTGTTTTTCAAACATGACATTTGCAGAAAGACTGAAAAAAAAATCTTTCTGTTGCCTGCCAGCGGTGTTGCAAATTCAGCCGACAATTGAGTCAAACAATCGTTCTGCCATCATTTTCTCTCCACCGTGAATGAAAAGGCTTGATAAGAAGGACCAAGACTGATAAGCTGAGCTACAGCATGGTGAAGGTAACTATTTCTTTTACATTTTTTGCAGAGAAGACATTTGGACGTGTAGGAAAAGCATTTAGTGCTTTTAACACACTTAATGATACCTGAATTTGATTAATCTGCTTCAGGGTCTTTGCCCTGTTTCTCCTGAAGCACTGCCACACTGTCATGGCTGCTGAATACATCTGTGACATTGTTAATGTTTTAAGTACCACTTGAACTTGACAGCAAAAGAGATGAATAAAAGTCTCACATGCACCACATCCAAGGCTCTGGGTTTGTGAAGGCCGTGGAAGTAAATTTCAGAATCCCACTGAAAGAAAAGTAGAAGCAGGCATTTCTTTGGCTCAAGCCTCTGCAGTGGACGTTGTGTTTCTCTGTCCAGACTAGCTGCTGTTTGTTCTCCGTACAGTAAACCCCATCACAGGTTGTTCCTGTCTGCAGCTGGTGCAGAGTATCAAACTTTTCTTGGGATCCACTGTGGAAAAACTTATTTTTTTAAAAAGATACGGTGTAGCTTCTCAATTATTTCTTCCTGATTTGTCTTTATAGTAGTTGTTGCAGTAGAGTGTTAGTCATGGATATTTCTGGATTTTCTGAGTTAGGGTTATGTCGTTAATCCCCCAAGCCCCCCATGAAGTGCAGCACTCACTGATTTTTTGCAAAGACCATTGCTTTTGACTGTTCTAAGCAAGTGCATAGCTTTGTTGTGTCTCTTCGATGTGTGACCCTTGTGGCAGCTGGTGCTGAGGTTCAGTGGGTGGGATGCTGTAATGATGCACTCTGTCGCTGAATTCAGTTTAATCGAATCTTTAACAAGGCAGGAATGCAGCAGAAATTGTGGCACTTTTAGTCTAAGGGCTATTCAAGCTACACCATATGCTTTTATTCTTCTTCTTTTTTTTAGCAGCCACACACCTCTCTGGGGCTTCACGCTGGGGGATGATGAGGGTTGGAGCTTGCTCTACAGGCCTCTATTCTTTTTTGATTGGTGTTCATTTAGGATCTCCTGCAGAGATGAATGCTGCTACACGGCCGCAAAGTCAGAGACATTTCTCACCTCCCTCCAGCTATTCCTTCCCCCCCCTGTCCGGCCACCGCACCCATACCGCTGCACGTGTTTACTGACTGGTGGGTGGAGTTCAAATGAACTGTCGGCTGCGCTGACTGATTGTGGCCATTTTAATAATTTAGCTTTCTTTAAGTCACCTTTGCAATCAGCGAAGAAGTCTTTTCCTTCACAATTCATTACATCATGTCTCCCTTGGACTTGCTTAGTTTATACAAATTATGTTTTCCAAGGAAGGGGGAGGTTGATTGGATTGTACACTTCCACAATTATATCAATGAAATATTAATCATCCACAGACACTTTAGGGACAAACAATCAGATGCGATACATAAATTCATTTGTCTTGTGCACGTTTTTTTTATCTCCCTCTTTTTCTTTTGCAACACCCAGCAAATATGTTTCCACAGTTGATTTTATGGCTTTTAACCTACAGGTTTCACTGCAGGCCCACAGAAAATGCACCACTCTTACAGTGTAAGTGTGACTGAATGCCAAGGCTGTTTTACTTATACAAGGAAAAACTTGTTGCCCTCACATATTCCATTCAGCTGATGGTTAAAGCTTTTTTCTGTTACTCATTAAACCCAAGGATGTTACGTGACTTATCGTGAGTCAGTTTTCTGCATTTTCCAGTTGGTTCCAAATTTAAAAAACAACAAAAAAACACCTGCCTGCTGACAAAAATGATGCGTATTTGCTGCTAATTTGTGACAACAAATATGCTTTGAGGCGGCATTTTTTGAATGAAATTATAACGGACCTCAAAGCGTCATCTAACCATCTGTTCAAGAGCTATCCGGTCGTTAAGTCTGACGTCACTAGCCGTGTCTGGGCCTAAACTCCGCTGCAGGTCCATATATCAAACGATCACTATGGCATTACTGAGAGTTGAAAAACTGTCTAAAGTCTTTCATCTTTAATAAAATGATCAGCGTTCTGCTCTACCAGGTGTAACAATTGAGTTTAACATCCAGGCATCCATGAAAACGGAATTTATGACATTTAACGGAGTTAGAAATTAGCAGGAAGTTAGCTTGCTAGCTTCTATCTAAATACAATATAGCATGTCCTGACTGCGGGGTTTTGGAAACAAATTAAAACGTACAGCTCTGTTATCACTTCCAACATAAATGAAGACAGAAAACTAAACAGCAGTGATGTTTGTAGGGTTACTGAAGTTTGGCTAGCTGGTATATAATGATGTGCTACGTGACTGCTAGCGACACAGCTATGTTAGCATAATATAAACAAGCTAACTTTTTTTCCACTCGATAAAAGTTAACGTGAGTGTTCTCGGTGGTCAGGAACAAATGTAATCGCATGGCAGGATGCTGTAAAAGGACCAAACTTCAGCCAGGAGAACAACTGAGATAATCCATCCACAATACGAGGTTAGTCATTCATATACTGCTGCATGGGCTGGGCTGTAGTTACATCCTAAGGTTTTAAAAACTGAGCTTAAATAAATGATTAGCGGTAATAAAAGCCGAGGAAGGTCAACAGTGATCACTGACTGTTTTAGGAGCTTTTTGAGATTAAATAGAAGAAAATACAAAACATTAAACATGTTAACAACACAAAAGCCATATTAAACGCAGACTACTTTAGGCCCGGAAGTAGGATTCGTCACGTCATCACTTAACAACTGGATACTGTACTTCATGAGATTAACTAACTCTTAAACACTTGAATTAGAAAAAATTCAGGCAGCGTCCATTGCAGTCGGAAGCCGTGAAAACAACTGTAAGCCCGATGACAAGAAATATATCCAAACCACCTGAAACTCGGGTCTCCAGCAGAACACTTGGCAAGTCTGAAGTGGATCAGATGAACAGTTGTTGGGGTAGGTGAAGAACAGGTGGACAGACATACTGAGATTTGTCAGATTATTAGCGGGATGTTCACATAATTCAGGCATACATGAAACGATCAGCCACAACATCAAAACCATCTTTGTTTCGTTGTACAGCCTGCGTTTGTGCCAAAGCATCTCTAACCTGTTATGGCACAGACACAGGGCATGATAATAGTATCCTGTGGGTGTTGGCAGTGGATTTTTACTGGCCTCCGAGGAATCCATTTGTCCTGGTCACCCTGTGACACTTTTGCTGTTGTGCCCTTGAGCCAATCGTGAATAGCTTTAGGAGTGTGGCAGGGTGCAGTGTCCTACTGTTGGGGGCTATTGTTGCCGGAGTGAGTGCTTGGTCTGTAACAATGTTTTTGTGGGTGATGCAGGTCTAACTAACATCCAGATGAATGCCAGGTTTCTCAGGAGACCATTGCATTGTTAGGACATGATCAATACTCACCACAGATTTTAATCCTGTGGCTGATTATTGTACAATATATATTCATAGTGTGAAAAAGAACATTTTCACAGGACTTTATACAACCCATGATTCGGTAGCTTGTAGAACCTCCTTTGAGTTTTCTATGTGACTTTGTCAGTCTCTTTGTTGTCGATGAACATTGCTACAGTTTATTGAGGTTTTTGGGCATCTGTTCATGTGTAGCTCTGCCACAGTGTTTTCAGTTTCAGGTGGAGTCTGGACTTTGACTGGATCATTGCAACACTTTGATTTTTCTTTCCCTTTTTCAGTCATTCTGTTGCTGTGCATGAGATTATTGTCCTGTTGCATGATTTAATTTCAGCAAAGGTTTAGGTGTCAGAAAGATGTCCTCACATCTGACTTCAGAATACTTTGGTATATGGAGGAGTTTGACTTCGAGGTGTGCAGGTCCTGTGGCTGGAAAACAAGACCAAATCATCACCTCTCCACCACCGTGCTCGATAGCTGGCACAAGGTGTTTTTGGTGATATGTTTTGGTTTTCACCAAACATGGTGCTGCTCATTATACCAAAACTCCACTTTGGTCCCAACCATGTTCATTTTAGAAAGAAGAGGCTTTCTCCTGGCAGCTCTTCCAAACAAGCCATACTTTCATCTTTCTAATTGTACATCATGAACGTTAACATTCAACATGCTAACTGAGGTCTGAGTCTGAGCTGTACCTCCTGGGAGTTTTTGCAGTGCACAGGTGAATGCTCCAGACCATGAAACTGACAAACCCTCTGTTTTTATAAAGGTGCTCACGCTCGCTGATGATCAGTTAATCAAGGACATTTGATTATAAGCACCTACCTGCTGCATTCCCTAGTAATTCCTATGGAAACAGTAAGGCTGTACTTTTCCTGTGTCATTTTTTTCACATGTTCACTTTGTCTGTCAAAATAGCTTTGTTGTAAACAATGTAAGCATATTTTATATCCGTCCAGGTTAGATTGTCTTCATTTATTTTACTTTTTACAATCAGGGGGTAATGTGAGATATGGGGGGTGATTGTTGTTTGTTGAACTGAACCAGGACTCAGCAACAAAACTCATGATTGATTAATTTGCTGTGTGGAGTTTCTGTAGCCTGCGGGGTCCAGAAAGGGTGGAGGGTTTGGCAGTTGGATGAGCCAAAACAAATCTGATTGCAGAACCCTGTGACATCAGTAATGCATGCTGGACTTTTTGTATGCTGCGCCCACAGCAAATTGTTACTGAGGTGCAGGCCAGAACACATGATAAAATAACTAAATCATGTTTTTGTCAGGCCGTAGTACAGATCACTCGTGTCCTTTCAATAAGGCATGCTTGTAGATGCGAGTACTATTTTGAGAATGAATATTTTTTTTGACATATTTCTCTCTGTTCTCGCTCCCAGATTCCTCCCCTGTCATCGTGTTCGGTTTGTTTTATTGTGTTGTCTTGTCCATTAAGGACTGCCTTGAAGTCTCAACAGCGGTCGTGACTTTGTTTGTAACCTTGTCTGAAAAGCGATACACTTGCTTGAAAAGGCAGCAGTGCTCTCGTTGACAATAGAGGCGAAATAACGAGCAGGCTCTCACTGCCTCTCGCCACTTCAAAACCTCACTGTCTAATGGGCTGGTGAAGACACTCGTTTTTTTTTTTCCAACAAGGTTGCTGGAGGAAAGGAAGGGGGAGTAAAAAAACAGAGGGGGAAGCAAAACCGAAGGAGAGTTCACGGCCCAGACTCTCTCGTGCCCTTCTGTCCCCCCTCCCCCCTCTCCTCCTAATGCCTCCTAGCGCTTTCCAATCTGTTTTGCAGCCGGGCATGCTACCCCGCCACTCCCAGTGTTTATCCGACATCACGAAGGGTTTCGGCTTCCCCCGATTCGCTGACAGCCCGAACCCTTCAGTGTGCACACAAACCAACTTCAGCAGATGACAAAGTGCTGCCCGGGCTGTCGGCAGAACCACGCGGCTCCCAGCATGCTTTGCCCTCAGCACGTCACCTACCTGGTCTGGCACAGACTCAGCCCGGGAGACCGCCTCATTATTCACTTTGACAGGGTTTTATGACCCAGCAGCTACACCCGGGCTTGCTCTGGGAGCACGAGCAGATGCTTGATTCTGTAGCTACGGCACTGTTATCGAACTGTAGATGGCTATGGAAGCATGAATATCTGTAGTAAGTAAACAGCAAGGAAGAAACTAGTTAGTCGGGGGTTGTGGTCTGTGTTTATTTTAGCACAGAGCAGTTCTTGTTGGTGCTGACACCACAGGTAGCATTTGAGACCTTACAATAAAATACAAATTTAAACTGGATTGCTATTCAGAGCAGGGTTAGTTATGAAGAAAGCAGGGAAAGAACCTATTAATGCACCACACACATCTGCCTGTGGGTGCATACTGATCAGCAAAGCTTGACTGAGCACAGGATGACTCACCCAGGTCTTTATTTTGATGGGGCAATTCAGGGGCGCACTTGAAGAGCCACCCAGCCGTCCCTTTGGTCTCGAGCCTGTTTCCAGAGACGGCCTGTTGCCGAGGCTTGTGGCAGCACAAATTCCGAAATGTTTCCACAGCAAAAGGTTTCTTTTCCTCCAACACATTTTCTCACCCCTCTTACATCAAATGAGGTTTGACCTTACCGTCATTGGAATACAAAGTATGCAAGACAGAGGGCCAACTGTTTAAAGGCAGATCTGAATGTGGGTGCCACAGCTTGGAAACTAACAGTATCAGCACGCTGCACTCCCACTGATAAGCGCAGTCGGCTAAAAAGGAAAGAGATACATATGTTTACCATCACTATACTTTGCTGCATCAGGAAAAAAACAGTAAGGACGTGCAAAATGGCTGACCTTCAAAATGCT
The DNA here is from genome assembly GCF_056152115.1 of Neolamprologus brichardi. NCBI lineage: Eukaryota > Metazoa > Chordata > Actinopteri > Cichliformes > Cichlidae > Neolamprologus > Neolamprologus brichardi. The sequence continues at coordinate 37,591,317 of NC_142106.1, read as the reverse complement.
GCGGCAGCAGTACAAATAATCCCAGCTTTCTTATTGAGATCACTAAAGGCAACATCTGAAAGAAGGCAGCTCTAATATCTTAATAGAAAAAGATCAAAACATTCAAGTGTAGTTTGCTGAACTGAAATTATCGCTCTGTACTTTCATCTGCATTTTTCACTCCTTTTTTTTTTGAAACAGTAACTCCATGCCCTTATAGCTAACTCATTTCTTGTCCTGTAAACAGGGAATAAATTATGTGATGCACGCAGGATGCAGAGAGGAAGAAAGTAAATACGGTGGAAATATCCTGATGGTATGGTCTTAGTAAACTTCCATATTTTGCTGCATCATTTTATTATGTGCGTGCTTGCATGTAGGTCTGTATCTGTAGGTCTGAGTGTGTACAGCGCCAGTAAAAGGAAAGGCCGATCGATCAGCGGGAGCTTAACAGCTTGACTCAGAGAGCACGTTTCGACTTGCTGCTATGTGCTCTTCGGGATTTCTGTGCCGTGGTTATTCTATCACTGAATTGTAAAGTCCAAACTTCAGACATGCTGGCTGAGCCCAGTAGACTATGATCTTACAAAGTCTGAAATTTGCAGGGCTGCTTAGTTGAGGTGGGTAAACAGACCCATTACAAATCGTTCTAGAAAGAAGCCTTATCATCTGGCCGCTATCTCTGTAACTCCTCTGAGCAGCTATTTCAGGATAACACAACCCAGGCCCTAAATGATAGTGATGTGCGATACCACTGATTTCCTTTCCGATCTGATACCAAGTAATATTCAGGGTGGTATCGACGATACTGATCCGATACCGATACTTTGTACAAAAATGTATTTTATTTATTGTATCTCAAATTATAGCATCATAATGATTACAGGACATCAGATTACTTGTTCTTATCACTTAATAATGCAGAGTTCATCATATAGAAATAAAAAAACTGAAGTTGTGCGCTATTTGAACTCCTTGCCTGCCTGCAGCACTAAAGGACTCCGTGAGAGACGTCTGTCCCTGTCCTCCTCTTCAGTTCGCCTCAACATAAGCTCGTCATATTCTGTGATATGATTTACTCTGAGGTGTTTGACAAGGTTAGTGATGTTGCCACAACCATACATGCCAACCCTCCCGATTTTTCCGGGAGAATCCCGAATTTCAGTGCCCCTCCCGAAAATCCCAAAAACCGAGGGAGCTCGTGACGTACTACCCGGCTTTCTTTAGACTGCGAAGGCCGGGTCCTCAGGTGGAAGCAGCCTCTGAATTTGGACTCCCCTGCTGTTTCCGGGCCGGCCAATAATAACGGTGACATTTAACGTATTTTATCCGATAAATAAACACTGTAAAATGTATTTATCCCCCCCACACAGCCCTTTTGAATGTCTCCCTAATTCTGAGGTCTCAAGGTTGGCAAGTACAGCCACAACATCTCCCTTTTTTGCCACATGTATCACAAACCACGTCTCAGCTGTTTGTGGAGGTAAAATACGTCCGCACAATTACACTCAGCCATTGTTGTGAGTGCGCATGCCAAGGGGCTGCGAGACATTTATACAGCCGTATTTCGCACATGACTATGAAAGGCGGAAGAGGAAGTAATTCCTTTTGAATGTAGACAATCCGAATGTTATAGTTTCTTTCCACTCTGTTCCTGTTAATGATAAACTACAAATTTACTCTAAATTACTAAAATATCGATATTTTAATGTGAGAATCGATTCTAGAACATAAATGATTGGTATCAGAGGAATCAATATTTCAGGATCGATCCGCACATCACTACTAAATGACTGCGAAGAGGGCCGTTAGTTTGATTTTATAAAGAGCAGACCTCTTATGCTAATTTCCAGTTGCATAATTTTGTTCTTGGATGAGTCACTTTCCATGACTCACAGTTCAAAATAAAACTCATGTAGTTTATACGAGGCCCCTAAGTTTATTCATTCTTTTAAACCAGCAGTTTAAAGTTACAGTGTTTCACCATTAGATTTCAGTAGATTGCAGAGTGTAGTCGGCTGTCTTTATTACCCCTCCCCATTCCAGTTCACAAACAGGTTTTAGTCCAGCAACAGAGATCAAAATGATTAAATTTATAGTGTACCCCATAACAAGTGTGGCTGGCTAGCATGTTTCTACCACTGTTTGGACCAGATGCAAATTGTTTAGCTTAAGATGTTTAGCTGAGTTGAGTTGTTGACGATACACTGAAATGTTGGTAAGTGCTACTCTTAGCTCTTTATTAGCGTCTGTTAGCTGCTGTTAGTCTATGTTAGCCACTGTTAGCCGCTGTTAGCTACGGTTAGTATCTGTTAGTCGCTGTTAGCCGCTGTGAAACTGTCTTTAAAGTGGATGTACTTTTGTTGGACTCGGATGCTTAGCGAATAACCTCTCATGGGATGTGAGATTGGAATCAAACTGTTGAGCAGAGGGAAAGTGTGATTATTGGGACACTTAAGCCTAACATTAGCGAACGTGTAACCAGCTGTTGTTGTTTAGTCAACTGTCCAGTGACAGGAGGGTCCCATGTTGAATCTGCTGTTTAACTGTGATAATATCAGGAATAAATTAGCATGTTTATGCATGTTTTTGTGTGTTAGCTTTCAGTTTAGGATACGATATTCCTGCCATCGAATAATTAAAACAGTGATTATCAGCAGCATCAGTGCAAAAACAAAATTGTTATCCATTTGAGCTGCTGACTGGCTGTTGAAGGCATGGACAAATCATGTTTGGCGGTACAGAGTTCTCCATAAATTCCTATTCAGGATTCACTGCTGTTTCTCTCTCATAATCTCTCTGGTCATAATCAAATCTTCAAGAGGTTATACATGACTCAAAGGATTTCTCTCTTGTCTGGGCTTTTGCTTTCAAGAGAAAGCAAATTTGAATGAAATTGTAATACAGAGCTGTCAAAATGAATTAGCAGCAACTTCCAGACATTTTGATTGTCATCTAGAGAGTTCACGACCAGATGAGCTCCCTGCCATTGTCAGGAAGGATTGAAGACCTTGTTCCAGACCTTATTTCAAAGACAAGAGCAAGTCTTTATCACCTGGTGTCTTTTATGATCATATCAGCAGAGCAGTGAACTGTGAGAAATCTCACTAGTACAGACTAGCAGACTCAGTGGAAGTCCACACAGACACCACACCAAATATTCGCTTGAGAGACTCTGCAGACTAGATGAATTTTGGCAAAAGCCTGCTCTAACCCTTCTGCAGAGCCCACAAGTCAGCAACTCTGGGCAAGCGTGTACTTTTTGGGATTCAGCATGACTTCTCTCTTCGTCGCTCCGAGTTGTCTCAAAGCACCTGAAGGATGCAAAGAAACAAGAGGCCCAAGAAAAAGACGCTCAAGTGACTGACTTCAGCTCCGTTGCCCTCAAATCCCAGCATCAACCGGAGTGACAAGCTTAATGTTTTTGTTCTTGACGCCTCACGCTTGAGTGACTGATTTATTTATAGAGGTTTCGTATATGCCTGTAGGTAAAAAAGGAAATTAACTGATGTGTGTTTTCAGTTTCTTTTTCAGCTTTCGAGGAGCAGGAGTAAAGAAAATGTCTTCGATCCGACAGCATCAGCAGTGTGAAGCAGTAAACGCTCGCTCTGCCACCTGATTGTGATGGATTTTGATGGTATCGCCTTTCATGCTTTCTTGGGGTAAAATAAAGCATTGTCAAAACAACATCTTCAATTTTCTTTGCGTCTCGTCATCGTGTTTATGTTTCATGTTTTTGTGTACGGTGGATTGCAGCAGAGAGCGAGAGAGAAAGAGAGAAAATCCCCTCACCGCCTTATGGGACAGTAAAAAGTTCAACTGAAGCCTCTGAAGAAGATCTCAAATCTCAAATCTCTTATTCTGCTGTGATGATTATTTGCAACCATAAGACTTTTTTCTACTCGGTGCAGGAAAAAAATGAAGCAAAGCAGCAACAGCAACTAACTGCTTTTTCTCAAATTATCCCCAATAATTGCTTTTTGGAGTCCTGTTATTCGTTATCAACCCAGACCACATTTTTAGAGCCATTCGCCGACTGCTGCAACCTGTGCATGTTCTTATCTTAACCTCTCTAGTTAGACAGTTAATCAAACCACTTTGCTTGTCAAACGGATCACCTGAAACCGTGCACAATGGCTCTCGGCTCAGAGGGAAAGAGAGGTTTGCAAAAGCGGGGTGCGTTTGTTTGGTCCCGGCTTTGCAGCTGGCTGTTTGTGTTTCTACCAGCTTTGATTGCTGTGCTCCAGCCCACTTGGCATCCCACATCACTGGAATACATTGACAGCGGAGAAGAGGAAGCGATGCTCCTCTGCACGAAGTTGTCTCTGAGGATAGGGCCAAGTGAAGAGAGACAGAGAGGAGAGAAATGTGTAACATTCGCTCTGTGTGTCTATAAATAAACACCCCGGTGGCATCGCGAGGTGCAAGTCAACAGTAATCGTAACCCAACTTCTCATTAGGTGGTTCAGATAAGCTCTGTCTGATGTGACCGGGGTGGTGGTGGTGGGGATGTTAATTTCTCATATTTCCTTTATTTTAAAAATGTCTTTGAAGACGGGTGAATAAGAGCCTCATTATAAATAGACAGGGAATTGGAACTGTCCAACTGGTCTTTCTCAGAAAAATAACAATTTAAAATAACCACCATCGGAGCGCACAGTCGAAGGAAGTACTTTTGTTTTGCTTTTTTAAACATTTGAGTGAAAAACGAGCAACAGTTTGCACAAATCACCATGAGAAAGCAGCATTAGATGGATAAGAGGAGACAAATAGGGGTCATTACGAGACAGAGATGAAAAATAGGTATGGCAAAGCAAAAGCTCCTTGAGAGCGAGCGGCCTTACCAATGAGTCATTATGTGAGGCCACAATGGGCCTGAATCCTGCTTCGTTAGACATCTTTCCATTTTACATCAAGATTGTTCAAGGAAGCAGAAATTCACCAAAAAAGCAAAACATTACCAGGAAATCATTTTTTTCTCCCCTGCCTGCATTTATTATCAAAACCAAGAAATGGTGTTCTCCATAATCGCTCTCATTGTACAGAAATACAGATCAGATACTCTGTATGGTGCTTTCAATGCCGTGTCGCTTAAAGCTGCATTAGACAGAACTCAGGAGATGAAAAGAAAAAGCAGAATATGAAACCAAAGGTCAGGGTTTCAGTAAGAACTGGCAGACCTGAAAGTGCAGAATGCATACAGCCAATTCTCTGTTCAGGAATTTTAATCAACTCAAAGAATGGACTCGAAGGCATCGACCGATCTGAGAAGAGCAGGCCAACGTTAAAGTGGTGTGAAAAGAACGGCCAGTGAGTTTCCAGAGGTGAAGCTGACTTATGACTGACTGGTGGCTCAGAAGAAAAACAGAGCTGGAGGTAAGTACCAGCAACTAAATGCAAAGGAAGGAAGGCCAACCTTGAAATGAGAAAGTAGGCAGATGAGCCGCTACTTATATACTGCAGGTGAGCGGTTGGTGACGAGAAGCAGGTGTGCCATCCGGAGAACCAGCTGGAGCCGTAAGTAGACACGCCTCCGGGAGGCCCTCACAACCTCAGGGAAAACGGTTTCCTCTCAGGAAGAGCAGGTGTGCTCCAAACATCACATTTCTCCTGGTGCAATAAATAGGTAAAAGTGGAGCCTTGCAGTGTGTGAGCTGTGGATTTTCTCTTTCTGAAACTGTCTGTACACACACACACACAGACACACACGCACACACACACGCACAGACTGAGGTATACTCAAGGTCCCGGCCACTCTTTCTCCTGCGTGTGCTTCATTATTGACAAGCCAAGGCTGTATTTTAGTTTTGCAAAGTATCTGAACCTCACTTTCTCCCCACTTTTGAAAGCTACTACCATTAACCCAGTAGATCAGTACTTCTTACTACTTTAAAAGACTTCTTCGCTTTTCAGTTGAAAAGATCTAAAAAGCATCTCTTCATAGGCTAGATTTCCCAAAGCCCCGAGGAGCTGCCAGGGCCTCGTTCCCTCTCTGACCTTTTGAATTACAGTGCTCAGAAGTTATCATGGCTTTTAGATTCAGTGGTAGCAAAAACATGGTGGGTGCTCCATCTTTATTCGCAACAGACTGACATAAGATATCAATCCATAAAAAATAGCCGTTCAAGTTTAGCTCATTTTTTATTTTCACTTTTTTTTTTAATTTAAGTGCTGAAGACCCTACAACAATACAACTAAAGCAATTAAATGAACCCACTTGGCAACAGCGGGAAGGAAAACCTCCCGTTTAAAAAGAACCAGGCTCAGGGAGAGTCAGCGATCTGCCACGACCGGTTAAATTCAGAATAAGCCTGCCATCATTTAGCCTTTACTGTCTGAATTGCAATGCTAATCCTGCTGTGATGGTCAAAATCCAAAGTCTTTTTAGGCTTTGAGGGAACGGTTTGATATTTTATGTTGAATTGGTTTCTTGAATCAGACGAGTAGACTGATGCCACGCGGTGTTTCTGTAGTAGGTGCTGAACTGGAGCCCACTGGAGACAATTAGTGGAGCTTGGCTTAAAGGCTGTCGGCTGCAGTGACTTCCTCAACCTTTGTCACATTTGGTTCGTAAGCAACCAGTCGAGACTCTGCAAACTATGTGACACCCTGAAAACCACAAAGGACACACATCCTGTTAATTACTGAGCCTCACAGGTACGTGCAGACACATTTTTCTTTTAAACTTTTGCTATAACCTGCTTCATATTAATCGCACAGTCATGAGAGTGGTATTGATCTGCTCGTTGCACTCTCCTGCAAGAACGCAAAGAGCCATGTTTTTGGAGCCATTTGTCCAATCCCTTAATTAGGGCTGCCATGGAGATATCTGGCAGTTTTTGTACAACCACTTATTTGTGTTATTTCCCAGCAAAAGCTTTATTTTTATGTTCCATGATCTCTTAGAGTGGAAATTGACAGCGAGCTGCCGCTAGCGAGCTAGACTTGGTAACTGTGGCTATACCCAAAAGATACACAGGTCTCTGTGTTGACCCGTCTCCAAATCACTATCTGTGCAGTGTAAATTTGATCTGTTATCTCCCGACAGAACCAACTTCTTCATGAATATCATCAGACCTAGATGACATTCATGAAGACGGACACTTTTAATATTCAACGGGTGACAACTTCACATGGACTTGCACCCTCGGTATTGTTCAGAAGCTTCTAGCGGGTCTTCTTCAGCCTCTCACACATGCACACACACTCCTCGCTCTCCTGCTGTTGCTGGACAGAAGGGGACATCTTGGATGACATTCTGGAGCAGATGCAAAGACTCCATTACGGTTGCCCCCACCATTCCACGGCCACATTTCCTCTGTCAGCGTAAACACAGCAATGAGATTCTAAGGGAGGTGACCAAGAGCTTGGCCTCATCCCCCGGCGCAATCTGCTTTCAGGAACGGCGGAGCAGACGCGTGGCTGCGTTAGGCAAATGCGCTCCCACAGACACAAAGAGCGCCGTGCCATATGGTCGCGCTCCATAATGAGGGTCATTAATGTGTGGCTGAAATGAGTGATTGACGCGCGGCGGGGCGCGCTGAGTGGCAGGTCCATCCGCATTCGAAAAGACGGAGATGACAGCGAGTCAAGGCCGCACGGGTGAAAGCACGCGGGCGCAGGTTCTCTTCTGATGAGCCGCTGACAATGTCAGAGCTTTCACCTGCTGTGACCGACCCATCTGGATAAGACGATTGAATTGTGGTGGATTTTTATGTTAAAAAGTTTAAGGAGCTTTTCTGCTTCCTACCCCACCACCTCTTTTTTTGTCTGAAATATTATTGATGCCATTTTAGTCCAGTCTGTTCTGCTCGGTTTGGAGTGCTGTCACAGCTCGATATGATTATATTTAGGCCCTTTCGCAAGCAAAGCAGTCAGGGGAGGCAGATACCTCGAAATACAGCAGACTTTTATTGGACTCTAGAAACAGCTCCTACTGAGAACAGTCCAGAAGATGAATGGCAAGCTTAACCTCTTTCTGAGGTACAGCTCTTACTAATTGGTGCTTCTGACAGCAGCTAGTGCATTATAAAGGGCCGTTCTTACATTAATAAACAGCTGGACATACACAGCATAAATATATCAACCTGCTACCTCAGTGCTAGATCTTTCAAAAGCAGCATAGTTTTACTTCACAGTCTCTTTCACATTTGATCCTTTTTTAAAGATAAAATGACGTTAGTGTATAAAAGGAGGAATCAACATCACTAACTTTTCATCAGGAAGTAATTTGGCAGCTGATTCTCAAGGACAAAACAGCAGCAGCAGCTCACAGGCAAAAATTATCTTTGCCCAAATAAAGGTAAAAAAACAGCAGATGGACAGCATGACTGCTAAAGTTTCCTCCTCACTTTTCTTTTGTTAAAAAGTTAGCTGCTCTAAAAATGTGGCTCTCAGTATAATTGATCGTGCTTAGAGAAAGGAAAAGAAAGTCTCTAATGAAACAAACTTCTGAAAAACAAACTTTGTTAATGCCAGCTAAAAGTTCACGTTTCATTTGCGCAAGCTGGCTCGTCCAGATTCCTCAGGCAGGACCTGAAAAACATTTTTTATTACTTACAGAACATGCCCCTGGTTAAACATTCAATTCTTTTAAAACATTTCATTTCTAATATTGGATACTTGTATTTCCAGCTTTCAGCGTGCCAAGCAGTAACTTTTAGGCAAACATTTAGCTTTTTATTAGAACTGCAAATCAATATCTACCTGAGCGTCTGGCTGCTCTTACCTGAACTTATTAGGTCGTATCTGCTGTGACAAGAGCCAGACTGATGTTTCCAGCCGTAGATAAAATGATTGAGCTGTAATAAATCAGATTACTTTGGGTTATATGTGGGGAAACAAATAGCCGCTTCGGTGATTATACACAACCAAATAAATGTTTCTTCTTGTCAACTTATAGGAAAATTGGAAAGCTCATAAAAAAAATAAAGAGCAGGGCAAAATCAATAACGCAACAAATATTGGTCTGCATTTGGATTTGGATTACTGGTGCATTTCAACCTGGCAGCCACTTTTCTCAAGTATCACAATGTTTGTAAGTTTAGTTTATGACAGAGGCTTTAAAAGCATTTTCTTTTAAAATGCATGTGGGTGTATGAGGTTTCTTTTTTTTTTTTTTTTTTTACCAGTACCTTAATACTCCTGTAATAATTTCCAAGGTGGTTTCAAATGCAATATGCTATTATCGGTGAGGCACATTTCAACCTGAGGATGGTTGCATATGCAAGGACACAGATGCCATTTAAGGCAGGATTTCTGTGTGTTGCTTAACATTAACCATTTGTTTCAATGTCAGGACTCCACTATAATCAGCTTGTTGGATTTCTAATTCCTCTGCTGCATGTGGACAATCTCTGTGATCATTTTATTGCATGCACTCGCCAGACACTTTATAACGTACACGCCTCTAGTACCTTTTTCCTTTAGAGCAGCCTTAATCCTTTGTTGCTCAGACAAGGTGCTGGAAACAATCCTCAGACATTTTGGTCCATATTGATGTGATAGCATCACACAGTTGCTGCAGATTTGTCAGCTGCACATCCATGATGTGAATCTTCTGTTGCACCATATCCCAAAGGCGCTGGGTTTGATTGAGATCGGGAGTGTGCCAAGCAAAACCACCAGCCAGCAGCAGCCTGAAGTGCTGATACAAGGCAGGATAGATCCATGATTTCATGTTCACGATGATATATACTTTCTAAATTATGTCGTTTTCCAGTTGTTGCAGCAGAAATTCAGACTCATCTGACCAGCCAACATTTTTACAATCTTCTACTATCCAGTTTTAGCGTGTCTGTTTGAATTGTAGCGTCAGTTTTCTCTTATTTGCCGATAGGAGTGGCATGCAGTGTGGTCTTCTGCTGCTGGAGGCCATCTGCTTCAAAGCGTTGTGCATTCTGAGATTCTGTTTTGCATACTTTGGTTGTAACAAGTAGTTATTTGCGTTTCCCTTGCCTTGCTATCAGCCCAAACCAGTCTGACAATTCTCCTCTGAAAAGATAAGTAATCATCATCTCAAAAAATATAACATCCCAAAGATATTTCTTTCAACAGGCCTAAAACTATGTAGATGCAATATTTAATCAGTGATTTCCTTTAGTCACCTAAAGAGTAAAGAGCTAGCTTATAGTAGCATAAAGAAAAGAGTTGGCTTATGTTAGCATGAAGGCTAGTAGCCTAATAGTGTAATGATGCAAGATGACAACTGGAAATCACAGTTTACTTCTCACTACTGGGTTTTATTTATCTAGAGTCATAAAGTCATGAATAATAACAGTCAGAAAGTTTCTGTTCGTGGTCCAGAAGTAGTCCAGCATACAGGCCCCATAAATGAACAATTTCTAGCTTTTAAGAATGAAACAAAACTAATATAAAATGAATGATACCGAGAGAGTGCTGGCAGAAATCAGTGTTTCCTCCTATTTCCAGTGTAAGCTGACGGTCACGTTGCTGTATCTTCTCATTGAAAGGTAAGACAGCTGTATCAATCAGCTTATATGTGTAAAAAATTATTTTAAGTGTGAAATATCCATTTAGCTTAGCTTAGCATGAACACTAGAAATAAGGGACACCTCTATGGGGGCACTTGCTTTTGTTTTCTCACCCCAACTGTGTCGTAGCACAACCCTGAGCCCAGTTCTGTCGGAGGTTTCTTCCTGTTAAAACTGAGTTTTTCCTTCCCACTGTGGCCAAAGTGCTTGCTCATAGGTGGTCATGTGATCGTTGGGCTTTTCTCTGTATGTATTATTGTAGGGTCTACCTTACAATATAAAGCACCTTGAGGCGATTGTTGTTGTGATTTGGCGCTATATAAATAAATAAAATTGAATAGAATTTCTTGGATCTTTTACAAAGGTGAAGAAATCTCAACTTAATACTCAAGTCCAGCCTATCGCCACCCATAAAACTATAGCATGTGGGGCCTTTGTATGCATAAAAGAAAGATGATATAACATAGAATGCTGGCAGATGTATTTCATTTTTAAGAGGCCTATTCAAAGTTTTCACCTGTTTACAGTCTTTATGGCAAGCTGTTTATCATAGGACTGCATTATCTTATTAACAGAAAGATATCTGCTTATTTCACGCTCTGCATGAAGGCAATTCGCATATTTCCCCACAGACAGAACTTTTACAAGTACAAGGATTGGCATGTAGTAGTCCTGAAAGTTAATGTTTCTTTTTAACTATAATTTTACTGGGAAGGAGACTTCATCAAGGCGACCAGCCATCAAGATTCTCTAAATTATGATTACTTGAAGAAGGCTTTCCAGGCAGCTCGTATTACCAACGCGATGAACTGGGCCACTGAGGTCTTTTGATTGCAAGAGAATTGCAGGGACGGGTGAAAAGCAAAGCCCCGGTCCCAGCATGTGGGCCCAAGGGCACATGATTGACATTTCCAAAGACCTCTAGGGCCACAGTGAGACCCTAAAAGCTGCCGGATTTCCAGCCGTGTGAGCGGCCCCCTCGAATGCCCATCAAAGCCGAGGCTGTGTGTGTTCCACCCACATTAGGCATCTCCCACTGTCAGGGAGACATTAACAAGGCAGGTTGTGCTCTGTCCTCTTCACTCAAACACCTGGCTTTTCCTGTTGACTGTTCAAGACATTCTGTCTGTGAGCTTCCTGGGAAGAGGTGATGGACGGGGCATCGCTGCCTTCAGGAGTCCTAACACACATTTTCCAGCCTTGCTGCCATTGCTGCGACTGCTTTCACTGCTGTGATATTGAAAAGTAAAAAAACAAAAAGAGTGCCACCTGGTGACAGCGTGCCTCGGCGCTCTGAATTGGTCATTAAGTTGATCGAAAACAGTTATCTCACACTCCGATTGGTTCCCAATGGTTACAGTTCAGCAGTGACAGTCATTTAGCAAATTAAACACTGAGTAGAAGTGGAACTTGAGAAGCAGACCTCACCCCCGCAAAGTCAACCTGATGCCCAAAGTCTTTTTTGTTTTTCTCACTTTGTCAGACAGCCTATGGGGAAATTAACTGATGAAATCATGCTGGCAACAGGGTTGCTATAGAAACTTCACATATAGGCTGGAGTTTGTCACCAGAGAAAAAGCAGGAGAGAGAGAGAGAGAGGTGGCTGTGTTGAATGCTCACAGGAGAGGCATCAAAGGTGAAGTCATTTGCAACACAACATTAATGCCGTGGTTTATTTCTTCTCTTCCTTCCTCGCCGCAATAATCCCTTCACATCATCAGGCCTAGCTGCAGAAACTGGAGAGGAGGGCTGTTTTCACCCTGCAGCACAGTCTATCATAAATATTAAGGTAGACACTATGATTTTTTATTATGAGATTATGAACTGGATTTGACAATGAATTATACCTATTACCTGTGAACAAAACACTCTTTGCTGTCAGGGCGCCTTTGTGTATTTCAGTAAATCACTATGGAAATAGCATGTTTCTGTTGAACTGTCCAACTGTGAGAAGTGTCAAGGTACATACTGACATTGTATTGTCGAAATGCTGCACACATCTTGATCAGATGTTCTGTTACTGGCCCCTAGTGGTTCAGGTCAGAAGTAAGACTGCAGCAACACAATGACTTGAGTCACGTTTGTGGAGTACAGTACAGTATAGAGACAAGTTAAAGACGCACAAGACAAAACTAAAACCAGAGGAAAACATGTTCGTTTCCCAAACTGATTGAAAATAGTCAAATGGTTGTGCTGGTTGTTCATTAGCCTGTGACAGAGAATAACCAGACATGTTTGGTTTCAAGACAAAACGAGGAGACTGAGAGGAAGCGTCGAACAGACGGCCTGACTTTGAGGCAGAATGTGTCAAATCAGTAATTTCTCGTATTGCCTGGACTTTAAAAACAAGAAAAAAATCCATCCTTACCAACATGTGGGGGCAGGTGCAGGGCAGAATAAAATTAACATAGAAAAGAATTACAGGTCTGTAAACTGGAGAATTTCCTTATTAATACATTTTGATCTGACAGCAGGGTGACACCTTAAATCACTTGTGACGGGTCACATGACCACGACCAATGATTCCAGTGATTGTAATATCCAATCAGAATCAGAGGTCTTATATAGGACAAACTGCTGATAAATAATAATCTACTATTGACACATATTATGTTTATGTAGAGTGATATCTCCACATGCAGGTGCATTAAAGACACCAAAAATATCACTTTAATTTTTTTTCCCTGAAAACCTGTACGATAAAGTCAGATCAAGACAGGTGTTATCCTTTCTCTGTAAAAGTTAAAATTCTTACAGCTGAATTTAGTAAAAGATAAAAATGAGAACAACAACAACAAAAAGCTGTATTTTTATGCTATGTATTGTTAAATATATGCATCTATGACTTTGCAGTCATGAAAAGCAAATATCAGGGTGGTAAATTCAGTATAATCAAAATTGTGCTGCTATTTACCTTACACCTATTTACCTGGGGACCAGCTGTATATTTCTATTTTATATATTTATATTTAATTTTGGAATCTATTATCTTTCCAAGATTCACAGTAGTGATGTGCGATACCACTGATTTCCTTTCCGATCAGATACCAAGTAATATTCAGGGTGGTATCGACGATACTGATCCGATACCGATACTTTATTTTATTTATTGTATCTCAAATTATAGCATCATAATGATTACAGGACATCAGATTACTTGTTCTTATCACTTAATAATGCAGAGTTCATCATATAGAAATAAAAAAACTGAAGTTGTGCCTATTTGAACACGTTGCCTGCCTGCAGCACTAAAGGACTCCGTGAGAGACGTCTGTCTCGCCCTAGCAGCACCTGTCCCTGTCCTCCTCTTCAGTTCACCTCAACATACTCGTCATATTCTGTGATATGATTTACTCTGAGGTGTTTGACAAGGTTAGTGATGTTGCCACAACCATACATGCCAACCCTCCCGATTTTTCCGGAAAAATCCCGAATTTCAGTGCCCCTCCAGAAAATCTCCTGGAGCCACCATTCTCCCGAATTTCTCCCGATTTTCCACTTGGACAACAAAATTGAAAAACCATATCGCAGAATTTATAGGGCGCAGCCAATTCCAGTTTCCAGATACTTCGTTTTAATATTACTCTTATTTCTCTTTCCGGGTCGCAAAAAAACTTTTAACATATTTTCAGGTGAGAATGTAGCTGTGTAAACTTCAAATATCTGAGCCGATCGATACATCGTCTTCAAACCTCCGCGGTCTTTCGCTACTCGGGTTAAACATGATATATAAGTCACTTTGATAACTTAAAAATGTTATTGTTTGGCTTTTTCAGTGTTTTATTTGTTCGTGAGTAAATCGGTTTGGCTGAGATTAAAGTTATTAGATTAGATTAAATTAAATTTAACTTTATTAATCCCTCGGGAGGGTTCCTCCGGGGTTTTCACACAGCTGAATAAACTTCAAACAGAAAATTATTAAACAGAAGTGTGAGACGGTCGAGAGTTTAAGTCAGCGCCCGGTTATATTTTAGATAGCAAGGAGCAGACAGCAGAGTTTCACTCCACCGAGGGAGCTCGTGACGTACTACCCGGCTTTCTTTAGACCGCGAAAGCCCGGTCCTAAGCAGCCTCTGAATTTGGACACCCCCGCTGTTTCCGGGCCAGCCAATAATAACGGTGACATTTAACGTATTTTATCCGATAAATAAACACTGTAAAATTTATTTATCATAAACTGTTTTAGCTCTCCCAGCCTTTCATTTACACCAACTGTCTGGTGATTGGCTGCTCCTCGTAGCCAAAAGGTGGGCGGGGCAGCTGTGCTCATAGTGACATCAAGAAAAAGCCTAGAATAAAAAAAAATGTCTAAAATGGATCTTTTAGAGCATTTTGAATTACATACCCTGACCTCGATTTTTCTACTCTGTTTAATACGAGCGTCCTCATAAATACACCGACATCCTTCATTAGATCTCATTTCAGTTTAAGACCGGATGATAAAAAATGTACCTGTAGAGAACAGAGATTAAAAGTGATTAAATGGTGGAATTCATTTATAATCGGTTGCAGTTGCTTCGGCCCTGATTTATGGCTGTCAAAGCCCATCCTAATTTCAGTCTGGGTGACAGTGAGTGTCGGCACTAGTCAGACTTCAGGCTCTGACATGAGAGATGCAGCACTGTCTGCCATCCCTCACTCTTTCCTCCCACCAGTCTTGATCCTCCTCCTCCCATCCCGCTCCCCTTCTTCGTACCGGTGTGACTTTTAGAGGAGAGGAGTGAACATTGTCATTGCATATCTCTATCAAGTATCAGTACCCCTCCTTCCCCCCCTTAAAAAAAGTATTCTCAAAAAAAAAGAGGGGAGGAAAAAAAGTCTGTTTATTTCTGCCCGTTCTCGTCAGACTGCCAGTGGGTATAAGCAAATGTTTGCAGGGAGTGTGAGCATGCACACAAGCGCACGGTGAGGTGTTCAAAGCCAGATGCAGCCAAATTCAGACTCTCACACAGACACACTCTCCCCCTGCTGCGTTTTCACATTGTAAACAAACGCACAATACTCTCCCCACCTCTTTCTGTAGTTATTGTCGGCAGAGTGACGCCTCACTTGGATCCAAGCTTTCTTAGAATAAACCTTACCTGAAGTCGAGCGAGAGAGAGAGTCAGAAAGTTGGAATGTCACCTTCTGTTAGTTGGCATCTCTGCTGGGAGGGCTACGAGAGTGCAATGGGGCACAGTGGGGGCCTCTCTGAACCTTAGCTCGGGGACAGATGGCAGGTTTGGACCCTTGAACCTGCTAATGAGCGGGTCGTGCCAAGCGGTGTAGGACACGGGGCTATAGGTCAGGTTGCTCCATCAAAGCCGCGGCCCGTCGTGTCAACGGGGTGATGCCACGCCCAGCTGCATAGCTGGCGGTAATATAGGGTACAGTAGTTAACGACTTATATTGGCTTTCTTGTGACCTGAATTAAAAACTGTCAGACACAAGCTGCCATTTTTATTGCCAAGGTGATTCATTCTTTATCAACTGTATGTACCTGCAAAAATTCACAGCTGGTAAAACACACAAAAAATTGTGTCATTTACATAACATGTTTTGCTATTAGACTCAAAAGCTCTCACAAACTTTAAAGGGTGAAAGTTACAGAGTTTAAAACAAACCTCACAAGGGTTGGCCACTGACACTAGCATCTACAATCTGGCCACTCCACACCACCGATAATAAAGCAAGAGGGTATACTCTTACATTATTCATACATTCATACATCACATTAAAAGCACAAACAGTTGTTTATTTGTTTTTTAGTTTATTTGATATAAAAAAAAATTCTACTTATAAAGGGGCCTTGAGGTGACTGTTCTTGTGATTTAGCGCTAAATATATGCAGTTTGTGTTGCCCCGCCATCTTGAATACAGTGGCTGAGAGTGTTTTATGTGGTTAGTTTTGTCACTCTAGCTTGGTCAGCTAGAGTAGAAAAGCGCTATATAAGAACCAGTTCAATTTTCCTAAAAAACACACTTTCCCTCTGATAAACGTTCTCACATTGTGTGAGTTATTTCGCATCAGTGTAAACATCAGTAATAATAATAATAATAATAATACATTTTATTTATAGGCGCCTTTCAGATCTCAAGGTCACCTTACAGTAACACATAAACATAAAATAAAAAACATAAGAAAAATGTATATATAGCAAACATAGTAGATAAAATTTAGACATAAACAGTCATAAAAGTATAAAAGCAAATATAAAAACTGAGCAAGGTAAAAATGGCCTAAGAGAGATCAGGTGTATGCAATTCTAAACAGATGGGTTTTAAGTAGTGATTTAAAAGTGGTGAGACAGTGTGTGGTCCGTAGAGCAAGTGGAAGTGCATCCAAAGTCTTGGGGCAGAACAACTAAAGGCTCTGAGTCCAATGGTAGTCAGGCGAGCAGGTGGAACTGACAGAAGGGGAGCTGAAGAAGAGCGGAGTGTACGAAGGGGTGAGTATGTATGGAGAAGATCGGATAGATATGGAGGAGCAAGGTTATGAAGCGCTTTGAAAGTGAGAAGCAGGATCTTGAAATTGACACGGAGGTGAATTGGGAGCCAATGGAGCTGTTTAAGAACAGGTGTTATATGTTCAGTGGATCTAGTTCTGGAAATAATACGAGCAGCTGTATTTTGAACCAACTGCAGTTTATGGGGTAAACCATAGAGAAGAGAATTACAGTAATCCAGACGAGATGTGACAAGAGCATTGACAAGTATGGCGGTACTGTGTGGTGTGAGTGAGGGACGAAGACGGTTAATATTACGGAGATGAAAGTAGGAAGACCGAGTGATATTATTTATATGTGCTGTGAAGGACAGAGTGCTATTGAGGATGACACCAAGACTCTTAACCTGAGGGGAGGGTGTGACTACAGAGTTATCAATGGATAACGAAAGACTGGTTGGAACTGTAGTCAGTTTTGATCTGGTGCCTATTAAAATTAATTCTGTTTTATTTCCATTAAGTTTAAGAAAGTTGTGAGAAAACCAGACCTTGATTTCACTTAAACAGTCAGAAATCAAGGTCTGGTAGTAAAAAAGTTTTTGCTAACGCCGGCTAACAGCAGCTAACACTTGCTAGCAGAAGGAAAACAGCATCGCTTAGCAACAGAAAAGTTCAAGATATCCTTAACAATTCACCTCAGTACAGCTGCCAGCAGACAGAAGTGGGCTTCACTGACTAACCAGTGCTTTTCAGACTGCAAGTTTTACTGCTTGTTTCAGAGTAAATACAGGGTTATGCATGTGAATTGGGATAGGTATGAAAAACAGACCTCAGTTGACTGCCATCTGCAATCTACTGATATCTACCATGTTTTTTTTTTTACATACTGTAACTTTAAATAATTTTTCTACCATAACTTGTTTTTGCAGAGCCATTTTTCTTTAGTTTTTATTGCAGACACAACCGCACGCTTCAACTGTAAGAAATCGTATGTGCTTTATGAAACAATTATAAACAGATTTTCAAAGTCGTGCTTATGTATGAGTTCTCGTGATGTTATTCCACACAGCAATAATCTATAACCAAATGAGAATAAGTGACTCCCCCCCCCACGAAAAAAAGTTGAATTTAGATAATAAGGATATAATGAGACTCCCCAAACTCTACAAAATAAGTCAGTCTGGCCACCCCTATTAAAAATGTATGGCTCTGTGTGTAATATGGCCTCTTCCTGTTGTACGAGATGGAAAAATTCACAACCCTTGTAAATACACACCAAAGTAACCTTAAATATATAAAAAAAAATTAAGATCAGGTTGATTTTGCAGCCATTTTTATTCAGAATGTATTGTTTTCCTTAGAGTTCGGCATGGAAATACTGTCTCAGGAAACCATAAATATACATTTTGTTGAAACATATTGGCGTTGATCAATTTGCTTCACATTTGGATGACACTGAAAAACATAACGAGACTGTGAAATATACATTGATTTGTAATTCCAAGCTAAAAGTAACTTGGGAGGCTGCCAAATTCTATCAAGCGGAGTGAGTTTTTTTCTTAAAGCAAACCTAATTTTTTGTAATTGTTAATTCATCATCCAGCATTTTAATGCTTGGGAAAAGCACCAGTAGTTATCTTCCACAATGTGAGCTGAAGTAAGACTCATTTGCGGAGTCAAATGAACCAAGAATGATGCAGAAAGAATCGGGCTGTTGTTTAGTGGTAATGACTTTATGAGGCACTGTCAGAAATTTCCTGACCACAAAGGTATGATAGAAGCGCATAAAAATATATAAATGACCTAAAGTTTCTGCAGAGAAGTGGCGTCTAGTATTCTTTGGAGGTGCAAATCAATTAAACAGCCCCTATTGCCCTGATTTTAATTTAGTTTTATTTATATAGCATCAATTCATAACATA